>NW_027068449.1:0-3818 GCF_032884065.1 Artemia franciscana
GTAATAGCTACGTATGTTGAAAAAATGAAGATATTAGACAATTTTATGATTGCACATGGTAAAGAATGTGATTAAAGGCTCTTTTCCTATTTCAAAAGTTTTAGTTTTCGAGGGTAATAGCTACGTATGTTTAAAAATGAAGATATTAGACTATTTTATGATTGCAAATGGTAAAGATTGTGATTAAAGGCTCTTTTCCTATGTCAAAAGTTTTAGTTTTCGAGGGTAATAGCTGCGTATGTTGAAAAAATGAAGATATTAGACTATTTTATGATTGCACATGGTAAAGAATGTGATTAAAGGCTCTTTTCCTACTTCAAAAGTTTTAGTTTTCGAGGGTAATAGCTGCGTATGTTGAAGAAATGAAGATATTAGACTATTTTATGATTGCACATGGTTAAGAATGTGATTAAAGGCTCTTTTCCTATTTCAAAAGTTTTAGTTTTCGAGGGTAATAGCTACGTATGTTGAAAAAATTAAGATATTAGACTATTTTATGATTGCAAATGGTAAAGAATGTGTTTAAAGGCTCTTTTCCTATTTCAAAAGTTTTAGTTTTCGAGGGTAATAGCTAGGTCTGTGGAAAAAATGAAGATATTAGACTATTTTATGATTGCACATGGTAAAGAATGTGATTAAAGGCTCTTTTCCTATTTCAAAAGTTTTAGTTTTCGAGGGTAATAGCTACGTATGTTGAAAAAATGAAGATATTAGACAATTTTATGATTGCACATGGTAAAGAATGTGATCAAAGGCTCTTTTCCTATTTCAAAAGTTTTAGTTTTCGAGGGTAATAGTTACGTATGTTGAAAAAATGAAGATATTAGACTATTTTATGATTGCAAATGGTAAAGAATGTGATTAAAGGCTCTTTTCCTATGTCAAAAGTTTTAGTTTTCGAGGGTAATAGCTACGTATGTTGAAAAAATGAAGATATTAGACTATTTTATGATTGCACATGATAAAGAATGTGATTAAAGGCTCTTTTCCTATTTCAAAAGTTTTAGTTTTTGAGGGTAATAGCTACGTATGTTGAAAAAATGAAGATATTAGACTATTTTATGATTGCACATGGTAAAGAGTGTGATTAAAGGCTCTTTTCCTATTTCAAAAGTTTTAGTTTTCGAGGGTAATAGCTAAGTATGTTGAAAAAATGAAGATATTAGACTATTTAATGATTGCAAATGGTAAAAAATGTTATTAAAGGCTCTTTTCCTATGTCAAAAGTTTTAGTTTTCGAGGGTAATAGCTACGTATGTTGAAAAAATGAAGATATTAGATTATTTTATAATTGCACATGGTAAAGAATGTGATTAAAGGCTCTTTTCCTATGTCAAAAGTTTTAGTTTTCGAGGGTAATAGCTAAGTATGTTGGAAAAATGAAGATATTAGACTATTTTATGATTGCACATGGTAAAGAATGTGCTTAAAGGCTCTTTTCCTATGTCAAAAGTTTTAGTTTTCGAGGGTAATAGCTACGTATGTTGAAAAAATGAAGATATTAGACTATTTTATGATTGCACATGGTAAAGAATGTGATTAAAGGCTCTTTTCCTATTTCAAAAGTTTTAGTTTTCGAGGTTAATAGCTACGTATGTTGAAAAAATGAAGATATTAGACTATTTTATGATTGCACATGGTAAAGAATGTGATTAAAGGCTCTTTTCCTATTTCAAAAGTTTTAGTTTCCGAGGGTAATAGCTACGTATGTTGAAAAAATGAAGATATTAGACAATTTTATGATTGCAAATGGTGAAGAATGTGATTAAAGGCTCTTTTCCTATGTCAAAAGTTTTAGTTTTCGAGGGTAATAGCTACGTATGTTAAAAAAATGAAGATATTAGACTATTTTATGATTGCAAATGGTAAAGAATGTGATTAGAGACTCTTTTGCTATTTCAAAAGTTTTAGTTTTCGAGGGTAATAGCTACGTATATTGAAAAAAATAAGATATTAGACTATCTTATGATTGCAAATGGTAAAGAATGTGATTAAAGGCTTTTTTCCTATGTCAAAAGTTTTAGTTTTCGAGGGTAATAGCTACGTATGTTGAAAAAATGAAGATATTAGACTATCTTATGATTGCAAATGGTAAAGAATGTGATTAAAGGCTCTTTTCCTATGTCAAAAGTTTTAGTTTTCGAGGGTAATAGCTACGTATGTTGAAAAAATTAAGATATTAGACTATTTTATGATTGCAAATGGTAAAGAATGTGTTTAAAGGCTCTTTTCCTATTTCAAAAGTTTTAGTTTTCGAGGGTAATAGCTAGGTCTGTGGAAAAAATGAAGATATTAGACTATTTTATGATTGCACATGGTAAAGAATGTGATTAAAGGCTCTTTTCCTATTTCAAAAGTTTTAGTTTTCGAGGGTAATAGCTACGTATGTTGAAAAAATGAAGATATTAGACAATTTTATGATTGCACATGGTAAAGAATGTGATCAAAGGCTCTTTTCCTATTTCAAAAGTTTTAGTTTTCGAGGGTAATAGTTACGTATGTTGAAAAAATGAAGATATTAGACTATTTTATGATTGCAAATGGTAAAGAATGTGATTAAAGGCTCTTTTCCTATGTCAAAAGTTTTAGTTTTCGAGGGTAATAGCTACGTATGTTGAAAAAATGAAGATATTAGACTATTTTATGATTGCACATGATAAAGAATGTGATTAAAGGCTCTTTTCCTATTTCAAAAGTTTTAGTTTTTGAGGGTAATAGCTACGTATGTTGAAAAAATGAAGATATTAGACTATTTTATGATTGCACATGGTAAAGAGTGTGATTAAAGGCTCTTTTCCTATTTCAAAAGTTTTAGTTTTCGAGGGTAATAGCTAAGTATGTTGAAAAAATGAAGATATTAGACTATTTAATGATTGCAAATGGTAAAAAATGTTATTAAAGGCTCTTTTCCTATGTCAAAAGTTTTAGTTTTCGAGGGTAATAGCTACGTATGTTGAAAAAATGAAGATATTAGATTATTTTATAATTGCACATGGTAAAGAATGTGTTTAAAGGCTCTTTTCCTATGTCAAAAGTTTTAGTTTTCGAGGGTAATAGCTAAGTATGTTGGAAAAATGAAGATATTAGACTATTTTATGATTGCACATGGTAAAGAATGTGCTTAAAGGCTCTTTTCCTATGTCAAAAGTTTTAGTTTTCGAGGGTAATAGCTACGTATGTTGAAAAAATGAAGATATTAGACTATTTTATGATTGCACATGGTAAAGAATGTGATTAAAGGCTCTTTTCCTATTTCAAAAGTTTTAGTTTTCGAGGTTAATAGCTACGTATGTTGAAAAAATGAAGATATTAGACTATTTTATGATTGCACATGGTAAAGAATGTGATTAAAGGCTCTTTTCCTATTTCAAAAGTTTTAGTTTCCGAGGGTAATAGCTACGTATGTTGAAAAAATGAAGATATTAGACAATTTTATGATTGCAAATGGTGAAGAATGTGATTAAAGGCTCTTTTCCTATGTCAAAAGTTTTAGTTTTCGAGGGTAATAGCTACGTATGTTAAAAAAATGAAGATATTAGACTATTTTATGATTGCAAATGGTAAAGAATGTGATTAGAGACTCTTTTGCTATTTCAAAAGTTTTAGTTTTCGAGGGTAATAGCTACGTATATTGAAAAAAATAAGATATTAGACTATCTTATGATTGCAAATGGTAAAGAATGTGATTAAAGGCTTTTTTCCTATGTCAAAAGTTTTAGTTTTCGAGGGTAATAGCTACGTATGTTGAAAAAATGAAGATATTAGACTATCTTATGATTGCAAATGGTAAAGAATGTGATTAAAGGCTCTTTTCCTAT
>NW_027068450.1:0-3806 GCF_032884065.1 Artemia franciscana
GGCTGTTCTTTCAGCTCCGGCCAGGTCACAGAAAGCAATTTGATGAATTTTGCCAACACTGCCATCTTTGGTTGATTGGCGAACGACACGCATTTGGAATATGGAATGGGATCGGGAACTGCTGCGGTTTAGATTTGTAGAAGCATATCGCAAGTTTTTTATTCCCACCTGAAAAATTGTGAAAAGGGGGATTTGAGACATGATAAATTTTGTTTCTCACAATGGCTGTTAGTGTCAAACACTGCCAAACTTGCGTTTTAGCGTATAAAAGATAGAGCAATAAAAAAGCTAAAAGAAAATATACTAATCTAGATAGATGAAAAAAATGAAACCAGGGAAAAATATCGAAATGTTAAGGTCAATCTCCTAGGTTGAAAGCTAATTCTATTAAGATAGCATTGAAATACGTACCGAGATTTCCTCCTATCTCATTGGCTTAATTGCTCTCTTGAGGGTTTGTACCAGAATATTTAAACTCTGTTGACTTAATTGAGATATTACGACCGGATTTAAAGGGAATTTAAATTTTTCACATGTCTAATTGGTAACAGCTGACCATTGGAATTTGGTTGGTTACAAGTCAGATAACGGTTTAGCATTTGAATTTTCACAATGGGCAGAAAAAAAAACGAGAACAAATAAGGGACAGGAAAACCTGAGACATTGGTAAGTTCTATCTCAACGTTATAGTAGAATATATTACTTTTATTCATGGACAAGTTACATTTTCAAACAGTTCGTGGTAACAAACTGCAGTAAGGAGCAACCAGGCTCAATAGTAACCAAAACTCTAAAAACCGAAGTTTTGGTACAAATAGTTACATCAAAAGAATTGCATTTTAATGCTAATTTTAAATATATAAGTTTCATCAAGTTTAGTCTTACCGGTCAAAGGTTACGAGCCTGATAAACTGTGCCTTATTTTAGAAAATAGGTGGAAATACCCTCTAAAAGTCACTGAATCTTAACAAAATTACACCATCAGAGTCAGCGTATCCGACAACTCTACTGTAGAAGTTTCAAGCCCCTATCATAAAAAAGGTGGAATTTTGTATTTTTGCCAGAAGACAGATAACGGCTACGTACTTTTTTGTTTTTTTTGTTGTTGTTTTTTCCTCAGGGGTGATCGTATCGACCTAGTTGTCCTAGTATGTCGCAAGAGGGTTCATTCTAATGTAAATTAAAAGTTCTAGTGTCCTTTTTAAGTGCCCAAAAATTGGAGGGCACCGAGGCCCCCTCCAACGCACATTTTTCTCCAAGGTCACCGGATCAAAATTTTGAGATAGCCATTCTGTTTAATTTAGTCAAAACCTAATAACTATGTCTTTGGGGATGACTAAATCTACCACAGCTCCCGGGGGAGGGGTGGCAACTTATAAGCTTTGACCATTGTTTACACATAGTAGTTGTTAATTATGAATCGTACAGACGTTTTCAGGGGGACTTTTTGTGTTGGGGTTAGGGTGGGTCGGGGGGGGCAGGTTACGTGGGAGGATCTTTCCATGGAGCAATTTTCATAAGGGAAGATAATTTCCATGAAGGGGTCGCAGGACTTTCTAGCATCATTTAAAAAAAGGCAATGAGAATTTTTTTTCAACTGGAAGTAATGATAAACATTAAAACTTAAAAACGAACATAAAATATTACTTATATAAGGGGGTTCGTCTCTTCCACAATACTTTGCTCTTTACGCTAAAGTATTTTAGTAACTCTAACTAGTTATTCTATGGCCTTTGTGATTCAACGGTCATTCTGAAAGATTTGGGACAAAATTCAAGCTTTAGTGTAAAGAACGAGGTATTGACGAGGGGGCAAACCCCCTCATATACGTAATAAAAATACACAAATATATAAGTTCGTTACATAAGTTAATTCGTAAGGTACGTATGTTTGTTACTAACAAAAACGTTTGTAAAAAAAATAAAACAAATCTAGTTGTCTTTTTAAGCAACCAAAAATTGGGAGGTAACTAGGCCTCCTCTCCCGCCCCCCTTTTTTTAGCGAAGTCGTCCGATCAAAACTATGAGAAAGCCATTTAGCTTGTAATTAACATAAAAATTGCTTCTCCAGACTCAACATCCGTATGATATATGGGTAGATTATTGCAAAATATATCGTGCGAAGAATACTTTCTGCCAGAATATGCTTCAATCTTTTGAGGATGCCAACTCCACGTGCAACTTTGGTGGAGATAATGTCGCTATGATGCTTCTACGATAGATTAGAAGCATTATGGAAACCGAGGTACCGCAGTGAAATAACTTGTAAAATAGGCTTTTCACCAAATAGAACTTTACTACTTACATCAACAGAATCACCCACTCTACAGAATGTCAGTAAAAAATTTTCTTTACATTCATACACAGCAAACTTACACTTGTAAACATCTCTAATCTTTTGAGAGTAGTACGAGCTTTTGCTATCAAATTATCTGCGGATTTTGGAAATTTTGTTAGCAATAATGTTAGTAATATATGTATCCTTTAGATAAACGCGCATCATGTTCACGTAAACTAAATAAAGTAAAGGGCCCAGCACAGACATTTTGCTATTTATAATGTTAGATATTGTCGTATGAGTGTCTACACCAGGAAACTACTTTACCCCATGAAATACAAGGCTATCAAGCATGGACTCTTGATCATAATTAAATGAAAAAAAACTAGTTTTTTAATTGTAAGTAAGGAGCGACATTAAAACTTAAAACGAACAGAAATTACTCCGTATATGAAATGGGTTGTCCCCTCTTCAACGTCTCCCTCTTTACGCTAAAGTTTGACTCTTTGCCACAATTCCACTTTTTAAAACAATTAAAAGCTTTAGCGCAAAGAGCGAGGCGTTGAAGAGGGGACAACCCATTACATATACCGAGTAATTTCTGTTCGTTTTAAGTTTTAATGTCGCTCCTTACTTACAGTTAAAAAAACTAGTTTTTTTTTCATTTAATTTCTGAACGTTTTTGAATTAATGCATGTTTGATTTTGGCTCTCCACCATAGGACTTGTCCAATCTTATTGAATTTTTTGTATTGAATCAGATTGACAGATTATTAGAATGAAATTTGCATATTAATTTCTTTTTGGCTAAATGGCTTTCTCTTAGCTTTGATCAGACGATTTTGAGAAATAAGGGGTGGGGAAGGAGGCCTAGTTGCCCTCCAATTTTTCGGTTATATAAAAAGACAACTATAACTTTTAATTTTTAACTAACGTTTCTATTAGTAAAATATATACGTAACTTAAGAATTAACTTATGTAACAAACTTTTATATTCTTATACTTTTATTATGTTTATAAGGGGGTTTTTACCCTCGTTAATGCCTCGCTCTTTACACTAAATCGTAAGTTTCGTCTCAATTCTTTAAGAATGACCCCTGAATCAGAAAGGCCATAGAGTAAATAGTTGAAATCACTAAAAATACTTTAGCATAAAAAGCGAGGTATTCATCTCCTCCTAAATACCTCGCTATTTATGCTAAAGTATATTTAGAGCCCCTCTTATGCGTAATAATCTCTGTTCGTTTTAAGCTTCAATGCTACTCCTTACTTTCTCCTTAATTGAAAAAACTTTTTCATGTTTATTTTTTCATTGTTGTTTTTATAGTAGTTTTAGAAAATCCTGCGCCCTTTTCATTGAATTTCTCTTCCCCCACGACATATTTCTCCAAGGAAAGATTTACCCGCATAGCCCCCTCCCCTCAGCCCCACCCCCAAAACCAAAAAAAATCCCCCTGAAAATGTCTCTACACTTCCCAATAGGATTATTAAATGTAAACACTGGTCAAAGTTTGTAACTTGCAGCCCCTC
>NW_027068451.1:0-3805 GCF_032884065.1 Artemia franciscana
AAACGAAAACTTTTGAAATAGGAAAAGAGCCTTTAATCACATTCTTTACCATTTGCAATCATAAAATAGTCTAATATCTCCATTTTTCCTACATACGTAGCTATTACCCTCGAAACCGAAAACTTTTGAAATAGGAAAAGAGCCCATAATCACATTCTTTACCATTTGCAATCATAAAATAGTCTAATATCTTCAGTTTTTCAACATACGTAGCTATTACCCTCGAAAACTAAAACTTTTGACATAGGAAATGAGCCTTTAATCACATTCTTTACCATGTGCAATCATAAAATAGTATAATATCTTCATTTTTCCAACATACATAGCTATTACCCTCGAAAACGAAAACTTTTGAAATAGAAAAAGAGCCTTTAATCACATTCTTTACCATTTGCAATCATAAAATAGTCTAATATCTTCATTTTTTCAACATACGTAGCTAGTACCCTCGAAAACTAAAACTTTTGACATAGGAAAAGAGCCTTTAATCACATTCTTTACCATTTACAATCATAAAATAGTCTAATATCTTAATTTTTTCACCATACGTAGCTACTACCCTCGAAAACTAAAACTTTTGACATAGGAAAAGAGCCTTTAATCACATTCTTTACCATTTGCAATCATAAAATAGTCTAATATCTTAATTTTTTCAACATACGTAGCTACTACCCTCGAAAACTAAAACTTTTGACATAGGAAAAGAGCCTTTAATCACATTCTTTACCATTTGCAATCATAAAATAGTCTAATATCTTCATTTTTTTCAACATACGTAGCTATTAACCTCGAAAACTAAAACTTTTGACATAGGTAAAGAGCCTTTAATCACATTCTTTACCATGTGCAATCATAAAATAGTCTAATATCTTCATTTTTCCAACATACGTAGCTATTACCCTCGAAAACGAAAACTTTTGAAATAGGAAAAGAGCCTTTAATCACATTCTTTACCATTTGCAATCATAAAATAGTCTAATATCTCCATTTTTCCAACATACGTAGCTATTACCCTCGAAAACAAAAACTTTTGAAATAGGAAAAGAGCCCATAATCACATTCTTTACCATTTGCAATCATAAAATAGTCTAATATCTTCATTTTTTCAACATACGTAGCTATTACCCTCGAAAACTAAAACTTTTGAAATAGGAAAAGAGCCTTTAAGCACTTTCTTTACCATTTGCAATCATAAAATAGTCTAATATCTTCATTTTTTCAACATACGTAGCTAGTACCCTCGAAAACTAAAACTTTTGACATAGGAAAAGAGCCTTTAATCACATTCTTTACCATTTACAATCATAAAATAGTCTAATATCTTAATTTTTTCAACATACGTAGCTACTACCCTCGAAAACTAAAACTTTTGACATAGGAAAAGAGCCTTTAATCACATTCTTTACCATTTGCAATCATAAAATAGTCTAATATCTTCGTTTTTTCAACATACGTAGCTACTACCCTCGAAAACTAAAACTTTTGACATAGGAAAAGAGCCTTTAATCACATTCTTTACCATTTGCAATCATAAAATAGTCTAATATCTTCGTTTTTTTCAACATACGTAGCTATTACCCTCGAAAACTAAAACTTTTGACATAGGAAAAGAGCCTTTAATCACATTCTTTACCATTTGCAATCATAAAATAGTCTAATATCTTCATTTTTCCAACATACGTAGCTATTACCCTCGAAAACGAAAACTTTTGAAATAGGAAAAGAGCCTTTAATCAACATTCTTTACCATTTGCAATCATAAAATAGTCTAATATCTCCATTTTTTCCAACATACGTAGCTATTACCCTCGAAACCGAAAACTTTTGAAATAGGAAAAGAGCCCATAATCACATTCTTTACCATTTGCAATCATAAAATAGTCTAATATCTTCAGTTTTTCAACATACGTAGCTATTACCCTCGAAAACTAAAACTTTTGACATAGGAAATGAGCCTTTAATCACATTCTTTACCATGTGCAATCATAAAATAGTATAATATCTTCATTTTTTCCAACATACGTAGCTATTACCCTCGAAAACGAAAACTTTTGAAATAGAAAAAGAGCCTTTAATCACATTCTTTACCATTTGCAATCATAAAATAGTCTAATATCTTCATTTTTTCAACATACGTAGCTAGTACCCCTCGAAAACTAAAACTTTTGACATAGGAAAAGAGCCTTTAATCACATTCTTTACCATTTACAATCATAAAATAGTCTAATATCTTAATTTTTTCAACATACGTAGCTACTAATATCTTCATTTTTTCAACATACGTAGCTACTACCCTCGACTCGAAAACTAAAACTTTAGAAATAGGAAAAGAGCCTTTAAGCACTTTCTTTACCATTTGCAATCATAAAATAGTCTAATATCTTCATTTTTTTCAACATACGTAGCTATTAACCTCGAAAACTAAAACTTTTGACATAGGTAAAGAGCCTTTAATCACATTCTTTACCATGTGCAATCATAAAATAGTCTAATATCTTCATTTTTCCAACATACGTAGCTATTACCCTCGAAAACGAAAACTTTTGAAATAGGAAAAGAGCCTTTAATCACATTCTTTACCATTTGCAATCATAAAATAGTCTAATATCTCCATTTTTCCAACATACGTAGCTATTACCCTCGAAAACAAAAACTTTTGAAATAGGAAAAGAGCCCATAATCACATTCTTTACCATTTGCAATCATAAAATAGTCTAATATCTTCATTTTTTTCAACATACGTAGCTATTACCCTCGAAAACTAAAACTTTTGAAATAGGAAAAGAGCCTTTAAGCACTTTCTTTACCATTTGCAATCATAAAATAGTCTAATATCTTCATTTTTTCAACATACGTAGCTAGTACCCCTCGAAAACTAAAACTTTTGACATAGGAAAAGAGCCTTTAATCACATTCTTTACCATTTACAATCATAAAATAGTCTAATATCTTAATTTTTTCAACATACGTAGCTACTACCCTCGAAAACTAAAACTTTTGACATAGGAAAAGAGCCTTTAATCACATTCTTTACCATTTGCAATCATAAAATAGTCTAATATCTTCGTTTTTTCAACATACGTAGCTATTACCCTCGAAAACTAAAACTTTTGACATAGGAAAAGAGCCTTTAATCACATTCTTTACCATTTGCAATCATAAAATAGTCTAATATCTTCATTTTTCCAACATACGTAGCTATTACCCTCGAAAACGAAAACTTTTGAAATAGGAAAAGAGCCTTTAATCAACATTCTTTACCATTTGCAATCATAAAATAGTCTAATATCTCCATTTTTCCAACATACGTAGCTATTACCCTCGAAACCGAAAACTTTTGAAATAGGAAAAGAGCCCATAATCACATTCTTTACCATTTGCAATCATAAAATAGTCTAATATCTTCAGTTTTTCAACATACGTAGCTATTACCCTCGAAAACTAAAACTTTTGACATAGGAAATGAGCCTTTAATCACATTCTTTACCATGTGCAATCATAAAATAGTATAATATCTTCATTTTTCCAACATACGTAGCTATTACCCTCGAAAACGAAAACTTTTGAAATAGAAAAAGAGCCTTTAATCACATTCTTTACCATTTGCAATCATAAAATAGTCTAATATCTTCATTTTTTCAACATACGTAGCTAGTACCCTCGAAAACTAAAACTTTTGACATAGGAAAAGAGCCTTTAATCACATTCTTTACCATTTACAATCATAAAATAGTCTAATATCTTAATTTTTTCAACATACGTAGCTACTAATATCTTCATTTTTTCAACATACGTAGCTACACCC
>NW_027068452.1:0-3772 GCF_032884065.1 Artemia franciscana
AAAGGCTCTTTTCCTATTTCAAAAGTTTTAGTTTTCGAGGGTAATAGCTACGTATGTTGAAAAAATGAAGATATTAGACTATTTTATGATTGCAAATGGTAAAGAATGTGATTAAAGGCTCTTTTCCTATTTCAAAAGTTTTAGTTTTCGAGGGTAATAGCTACTTATGTTGAAAAAATGAAGATATTAGACTATTTTATGATTGCAAATGGTAAAGAATTTGATTAAAGGCTCTTTTCCTATTTCAAAAGTTTTAGTTTTCGAGGGTAATAGGTTTGTCAGTGGAAAAAATGAAGATATTAGACTATTTTATGATTGCACATGGTAAAGAATGTGATTAAAGGCTCTTTTCCTATTTCAAAAGTTTTATTTTTCGAGGGTAATAGCTACGTATGTTGAAAAAATGAAGATATTAGACAATTTCATGATTGCACATGGTAAAGAATGTGATTAAAGGCTCTTTTCCTATTTCAAAAGTTTTAGTTTTCGAGGGTAATAGCTACGTATGTTGAAAAAATGAATATATTAGACAGTTTTATGATTGCAAATGGTAAAGAATGTGATTAAAGGCTCTTTTCCTATTTCAAAAGTTTTAGTTTTCGAGGATAATAGCTACGTATGTTGAAAAAATGAAGATATTAGACAATTTTATGATTGCAAATGGTAAAGAATGTGATTAAAGGCTCTTTTCCTATTTCAAAAGTTTTAGTTTTCGAGGGTAATAGCTACGTATGTTAAAAAAAATGAAGATATTAGACTATTTTATGATTGCAAATGGTAAAGAATGTGATTAAAGGCTCTTTTCCTATTTCAAAAGTTTTAATTTTCGAGGGTAATAGCTACATATGTTGAAAAAATGAAGATATTAGACTATTTTATCATTGCAAATGGTAAAGAATTAGATTAAAGGCTCTTTTCCTATTTCAAAAGTTTTAGTTTTCGAGGGTAATAGCTTTGTCTGTGGAAAAAATGAAGATATTAGACTATTTTATGATTGCAAATGGTAAAGAATGTGATTAAAGGCTCTTTTCCTATTTCAAAAGTTTTAGTTTTCGAGGGTAATAGCTACCTATATTGAAAAAAATGAAGATAATAGACAATTTTATGATTTCAAATGGTAAAGAATGTGATTAAAGGCTCTTTTCCTATTTCAAAAGTTTTAGTTTTCGAGGGTAATAGCTACGTATGTTGAAAAAATGAAGATATTAGACTATTTTATGATTGCACATGGTAAAGAATGTGATTAAAGGCTCTTTTCCTATTTCAAAAGTTTTAGTTTTCGGGGGTAAGAGCTACGTATGTTGAAAAAATGAAGATATTAGACTATATTATGATTGCAAATGGTAAAGAATGTGATTAAAGGCTCTTTTCCTATTTCAAAAGCTTTAGATTTCGAGGGTAATAGCTACGTATGTTGAAAAAATGAAGATATTAGACTATTTTGTGATTGCAAATGGTAAAGAATGTGATTAAAGACTCTTTTCCTATGTCAAAAGTTTTAGTTTTCGAGGGTAATAGCTACGTATGTTGAAAAAATGAAGATATTAGACTATTTTATGATTGCAAATGGTAAAGAATGTGATTAAAGGCTCTTTTCCTATTTCAAAAGTTTTAGTTTTCGAGGGTAATAGCTACGTATGTTGAAAAAATGAAGATATTAGACTATTTTATGATTGCACATGGTAAAGAATGTGATTAAAGGGCTCTTTTCCTATTTCAAAAGTTTTAGTTTTCAAGGGTAATAGCTTTGTATGTGGAAAAATGAAGATATTAGACTATTTTATGATTGCACATGGTAAAGAATGTGATTAAAGGCTCTTTTCCTATTTCAAAAGTTTTAGTTTTCGAGGGTAATAGCTACGTATGTTGAAAAAATGAAGATATTAGACTATTTTATGATTGCAAATGGTAAAGAATGTGATTAAAGGCTCTTTTCCTATGTCAAAAGTTTTAGTTTTCGAGGGTAATAGCTACGTATGTTGAAAAAATGAAGATATTAGACTATTTTATGATTGCAAATGTAAAGAATGTGATTAAAGGCTCTTTTCCTATTTCAAAATTTTTAGTTTTCGAGGGTAATAGCTACGTATGTTGAAAAAATGAAGATATTAGACTATTTTATGATTGCAAATGGTAAAGAATTTGATTAAAGGCTCTTTTCCTATTTCAAAAGTTTTAGTTTTCGAGGGTAATAGCTTTGTCAGTGGAAAAAATGAAGATATTAGACTATTTTATGATTGCACATGGTAAAGAATGTGATTAAAGGCTTTTTTACTATTTCAAAAGTTTTAGTTTTCGAGGGTAATAGCTACGTATGTTGAAAAAATGAAGATATTAGACAATTTTATGATTGCACATTGTAAAGAATGTGATTAAAGGCTCTTTTCCCATTTCAAAAGTTTTAGTTTTCGAGGGTAATAGCTTTGTCTGTGGAAAAAATGAAGATATTAGACTATTTTATGATTGCAAATGGTAAAGAATGTGATTAAAGGCTCTTTTCCTATTTCAAAAGTTTTAGTTTTCGAGGGTAATAGCTACCTATATTAAAAAAATGAAGATAATAGACAATTTTATGATTTCAAATGGTAAAGAATGTGATTAAAGGCTCTTTTCCTATGTCAAAAGTTTTAGTTTTTGAGGGTAATAGCTAAGTATGTTGAAAAAATGAAGATATTAGACTATTTTATGATTCAAATGGTAAAGAATGTGATTAAAGGCTCTTTTCCTATTTCAAAAGTTTTAGTTTTCGAGGGTAATAGCTACGTATGTTGACAAAATGAAGATATTAGACTATTTTATGATTGCACATGGTAAAGAATGTGATTAAAGGCTCTTTTCCTATTTCAAAAGTTTTAGTTTTCGAGGGTAATAGCTTTGTCTGTGGAAAAAATGAAGATATTAGACAATTTTATGATTGCACATGGTAAAGAATGTGATTAAAGGCTCTTTTCCTATTTCAAAAGTTTTAGTTTTCGAGGGTAATAGCTACATATGTTGAAAAAAATGAAGATATTAGACTATTTTATCGTTGCAAATGGTAAAGAATTTGATTAAAGGCTCTTTTCCCATTTCAAAAGTTTTAGTTTTCGAGGGTAAAAGCTTTGTCTGTGGAAAAAATGAAGATATTAGACTATTTTATGATTGCAAATGGTAAAGAATGTGATTAAAGGCTCTTTTCCTATTTCAAAAGTTTTAGTTTTCGAGGGTAATAGCTACCTATATTGAAAAAATGAAGATAATAGACAATTTTATGATTTCAAATGGTAAAGAATGTGATTAAAGGCTCTTTTCCTATTTCAAAAGTTTTAGTTTTCGAGGGTAATAGCTACGTATGTTGAAAAAATGAAGATATTAGACTATTTTATGATTGCACATGGTAAAGAATGTGATTTAGTTTTCGGGGGTAAGAGCTACGTATGTTGAAAAAATGAAGATATTAGACTATTTTGTGATTGCAAATGGTAAAGAATGTGATTAAAGGCTCTTTTCCTATGTCAAAAGTTTTAGTTTTCGAGGGTAATAGCTACGTAGGTTGAAAAAATGAAGATATTAGACTATTTTATGATTGCAAATGGTAAAGAATGTGATTAAAGGCTCTTTTCCTATTTCAAAAGTTTTAGTTTTCGAGGGTAATAGCTACGTATGTTGAAAAAATGAAGATATTAGACTATTTTATGATTACACATGGTAAAGAATGTGATTAAAGGCTCTTTTCCTATTTCAAAAGTTTTAGTCTTCGAGGGTAATAGCTACGTATGTTGAAAAAATGAAG
>NW_027068453.1:0-3797 GCF_032884065.1 Artemia franciscana
CAAACTCACCATTATGGAGTTATTCTGGCCCAAATATCCTGTATTTACGCATATAGAATTGTAATCATTTCTGTTTTTGTTGATTGGATATTTCAAATCACAAATCTGTAATAGATTAAAAACAAATTTGGGCTATGTATTTGCACATCAGGGGGGTGGGGGTAAAGCATAGCATATATTAAATATGTAAACTAACCATTGCTGTATTGAATATATGCCCCCTAATGTGCAACTGCATAATAACTCCATAATGGTGAGTTAGTGGTAGTTTTGCAGTCAAAATGCATCTATTAACAATGGTTTCATGACCCTAAGCGATTGTTCAGGTAGTAGGAACATTGACCTTTTGCAGTACCTACCTCTACTCCTTCTCTCTCTCTACAGGGCAGTGATCTTTCAAAATTGAAAGTTTATGATGAAAGTTGTATTTATTCCTAAGCTATCCACTTTCAATTACTGAAAAAAGACCCTATAGAATTTTCCCTGGACTTGTGTCAAATGATGTATTACTGCATAGGAAGAATTGGATCAGGGTGCCTAATCTCAAGCTAATTGTGCCACAATACAATTAGGCTAGGCTATCTAGATTTCTTCAAACCTTCTATAATGTCACATTTTTTCCCAGAGGACTCAACTATTCCTGGTATAAAATATCTTAGGGATAATTTCAATTACTATGACGAGTCTCCCTTTTGATCTGCAAAATACGTTGCTAGTATTTAAAATTTTTTGCGTTTGGCTCATGTTCAAAATAGGTGTTGTGGCTGTGCGCGTCAGAAAGCTCATAAAAAGAAAGAGTTTTTGTTGCAAAGGAGATCTACTACTACTTCAACCAATAAGCCTACTAATGCTACTACTACTCACAACTCTCACAACGTCAAGTCGAAGGTGGTCAACATAGTTGCACACCCACGTTCTCCGCTCCAATCTTTTTAGTTAATCGAGTTTAATTATTATAGGTTACAGATAATGCAAAAACTCTACGGGTCTATGTGAAAAAGAAGTTTATATTTTATTGAGCATAAGTTTCAACCGTTCACGTTAAAATATAATACTCCGGAAGTTGAGGGTTGTATTTAATAATCAGCACAAAGAGCAATTTTTCATTTTTTTTTTGTTTTTTAGAGTCGTAGATATACTTTGTAAACTGGTCCAATTTGGAATTTCTCGTTATCGTCTTTAGATACGGACTCACTGGAAAAAGTATAAACAAAGGATAAGGAAATTCATCAATCAAGAGACAAAGAGCCACTATCGAAAGAGCCCAGAGAACTATAATGATATGAACAGGGAAGTGGTGTTCAAAATTATCAGGCTACTTGTTTATTACGGTTGCAGTGGAAGATAAAACCTAGCAAAGAACAAATCATGGCCCATAGTAACCAAAAAATAAAAAAACACGCTTTAAAAAATTGGCAATTGAGAAAAGATTCCCATTTCTAATTAATTCATTAATAAAGACTAATATATCGATTAGTCTTAACAATAAAATCTTATTTTGAAAAGAAATTTAGGATAATTAAAAAAAAAGCATGAAATCCCAGAAATTGAAGTCAAATCGAAACAAAATGTATACCATAGAAATCCCTACTCCAAAAACCTTATACAAGGAAACTCACAGGTTTTTCTAGTTCGAAAACCCTCTCGTTATTCTCTAAAAGTTTCAATTTCAGCTCTTAGCCGTTCCCTAGATACTGCAGATTTGATCTTTTGATAACCTGAATGCAAAAAGTGTCTTTGGTTCTTTTCAACACCCCCCTCCCTCAACGATCTGAGAGTATTTCAATCTAATACCCTTAGTTATGCCTTATATATGGAAGTTCCGCCTTTTTGATAACCTGGATGGACATAATGTCTTTTGATTTTTCTATTCAAAGACTATTAGAAAATTCTAAATAAAAGGCTTTGCACGCGATTTAGCTATTTTGTGTTGAATCCTTTTCAAATTAAATTAAAAAGAAAAGTTTTTTAACTGAAAGAAAAGAGCGACATTAAAACTTAAAACGAACGAAAATTTACCCCGTATATGAAAGGGGCTTTTCCCGCTTCAACGCCCTGCTCTTTGCGCTAAAGTTTGACTCTTTCTCTCAACTCTACTTTTTAAAACAGTAAAACTTTAGCGTAAAGAGCAGGGCGTTGAAGAGGGAAAAAAACAATTTTGATCCGATGACTTTTGGAAAAAATGAGGGCCTAGGTGCCCTCCAATTTTTTGGTCACTTAAAAAGAGCATTAGAACTTTTCATTTTCGTTCAAATGAGCCTTCTCTCAAAATTCTAGGACCAATGGGTCGATACGATCAACCCTGGGAAAAAGAAAAAAAAACAAACAAACAAACAAATAAACACGCATCCGTGATTTGTCTTCTGGCAAAAAATACAAAATTCCACCTTTCTGTAGATAGGAGCTTGGAACTTGTACAGTAGGTTTCCCTGATATGATGAGTCTGATGGTGTGATTTTCGTTAAGATTCTATGACTTTTAGGGGGTGTTTCTCCCTTTTTTCTAAAGTAGGGCAAATTTTCTCCGGCTCGTAACATTTGATGGGTAACGCTAAACTTGATGAAACTTATATATTTAAAATCAGCATTAAAATGCGATTCTTTTGATGTAACTATTAGTATCAAAATTTTGTTTTTTAGAGTCTTGGTTGCTATTGAGCCGGGTCGCTCCTGACTACGGTTCGTTACCACGAACTGTTTGATTATGACAATTCCATACTACAATAAACAACCTAACTTAGAGGTTGCATATTTGTTTCAAGGATAAACCATTTTAAATTCGCAATTTCAATCTATACCTCCTAAAAACGTTATATATTTTGAATAAACATCAAAAAAGATTCTATATCTGACTTATATCGTTATAATAAAAGGTAGTTAGGCCTTTAAAGGCAGGGGGCAATGATTAAGTCCCGTTTTTCGTTTTTTCTTTGTTTTAAAACGGCTAGTAAGTCGTTTTTTCCAAATGACTTCCCAATGGAACGACAATTGATTACCTTCTTTGGGGTAAAGACAATTTAAGGGGCCAAATTCAAGGAGCCATTGAAGCCAAAAAGAGCCAAAAGCTCAAGCTCGAGGAGCCACTGGCAATGATTATATGTAAAAATTTGTATGCGATAAATGAACTAATTATAGATTTTGTGTAACTGGCAGTAACAGTAAAAAACGATAGTAATAACTTTTTGCACACGACATGACTCACTAAGAGAAGCTTGAAGAAAATAAAACAAAACGTTGGTTTAACTAACAATATATTTATTCTGCATGGATTATACTAGTTAATGAGTTTTATTTTATGTTTACACTTTATTTTATTTTTTTCTTATTTTTTTTTCTTTAGACTCTAATTCTCTATTCTTTGAAGTAATTTAAAAAAATTGTTTTCCAAAAGAGGAGTTTTTCAGAAGACAAAGACCTATATTAAGACTTAGGACAAACAGAAATAAAGTCACATAATATCTCAAACTTGAATGAATAAAAATTACTATTAATAAATTTATTAAGTTCAAAACAAAGAGAAAATTTAATCTATAATCAAGTTGAATTTGAAAAGAATATACATTACCGCAAACAAGAGTAGGCAAACCAACATTTTAAACCCTCCAAACCATTGTAATAACTTTTCCTAACTTTTCACACATTAAAGTAACATTAAAGTCTCGAGTTTCTTCTGCCGGTCTAGTCGGTCTGTCTGTTTAGTTTGTATCTAAAGTCTGTCTGTCAGTCTATTTAATCTGTCTGTCTGTCTGTCTGTCTGTCTGGTCTGTCTGTCTATCTGGTCCTTCTGTATGTCTTCTT
>NW_027068454.1:0-3792 GCF_032884065.1 Artemia franciscana
TTTCATTTGACCGATTCCCGTTTTGGATAAAATTCACAAATGGCTAAGATTCTCATTTTACGAAGTAATTCGAACAAAAAGCTTACCCACAACATGATTATTCATGAGTACACTTATTAATAATAAATTCTTCGCATGACATTGTGCTCATTCAATTCCGGGTCTCTCGAAAACAGGCCTAGCCGTTCATGGCATGTTAGAAAACAGGTTTCTTGCGGCCATGCCAATTTCATTAAAAAAGACACAAATATCGAATCCGGGCACGTCTTAGACCTGACGTCACAAAACTCGTTTTTCTTAATAGGCTAATAGGAAGGTGATGACATGCCGGTTCTAAACCAAAAAGGACGCTTTTGAAAAGTGGTACGTTTAGGCGCTACGTCAAAAAACTGGTTTTTGTTCCATAAGCTAATATGAACCAATGGCAAATGTATTTTCGCTTAATAATTATGGGTCCGCTGGAATTCAGTGGTACAATAAATACTTTGATCAAAAGATGGCAGTTGAGAGATAAATTAATGTCTAAAAAAGGGATGTCTTTTAAATTTAGGATTTATAAATGACTTCTTCTGAGGTGTAGGATCTACAAAAATAAATGTAGATATTTTATTTAAAAATATATTTGTTCATTTATGTATAAATTATATTTTTGGAGGATATTGTACAGAAAATTTAGTTAAACTTTGTAGATGGTTTTCGTTCAAATAGGATTTTTTTTTTATTTTTGCTTGTTTTATATCTAGTGGGACTATTATTGAAACGGATTTAAATGGCCATATTCCTTGGAAAAGGGCAATTCTATCCTATCTGGAATTATTGTTTTATCCTCATATCCTTTCACTCTATTCGGTCAACTTTACTTCACCTAGCCTTTGTCTCATACCTATCTAGTACTCGTTGGCATTGAAAAAAAAAAATTAAAAGAAGCATTGAATCGATAAACTTTATTAGAAACAAGAGACTGTTTTATAAAATACACAGTCTTTTCTTCTTTTACTCACAGATTAAATTTTCTGATCTGGTACAGAGAATACTTCCGTTATCTTTGGTCCTTGGATTCGTTGCAGCTGCAAACATTTTGTAGCCTTAAAGAAAATGAAAGATTTATAGTCCTATAATATCAACACTAACGGACATTTAACAAATTATCGTAAAGCCTCGAGGGTCATACTTCGGCTAAAAAATTTCACTTGAAATCCAACCCTATTCTGTAGTTTTGATAAAAAGATAAAAAATCGAAATAATAAACAAAGCAAAAGATACAACCAAGTATAGGACACTTGATTCATGAAATGACTTATGTAATAATAATAATACAGGCCAGAAATAATTTAGAAACCCTCTAGGAAGCTTAAAAGCTGGTTTCATAAAATGAAAGATATATTTTCAATTACAATTTAGTCATTTGATTTGTTAGATGAAGACTCAAATTTATGAGTTTCAAAAATGATTTAGATCATATTTAATATGATGCTCTGTCTGTAGTGACTTGTCAAAAATTATTATTACATTTATTATTACAGATATCTTGACTAAAATGAGAAGCAAGAAGGGTTTTATTTTTTGAGATTATATACCCTTCTGCTCTCCAAATGGCGCTTGAGATATTTATTTTTCTTGAAAGAATACAAACCTGTGGATGTTGATCAGGCATGAAAAATGGCACTTAATGTGTAAAAACACTAAGCCATGCATTAATGTAATGGATATTAAATGAAGGTTTTTTTTTCTGAAAGTAAGGAACACCATTAAAACTTGAAATGAACAGAAATTATTGTTTATGAAGGGTTTATTCTCCTTTTCCGTACCTTGCTCTTTACGTTAAAGCTTTTAAGTGCTTTAAAAAAAAAACTTCTTTTCTAATTAAGCGACCCGTGTTTCAGTAGTTGTTCTTAAAAAATTGTGACAGTCAAATTAACGTACATAGCAACGTATTGAGGGGGGGCGGCAGCCCCTTCATATACAAAATAAATTATGTTCATTTGTTTTAAAGATCTTTACTTATAGTTAAAAAAAATCGTATTTTTTAATTCTTTTAAATCGCCCCAGGTAGAAATTCCTACAGAATTTTCCCCCAGAAATTTCACTCTCCATGAAAAATTCTACCACAGAAACTCGCCCCAACCACAAAATATCCCGCTCCGAAAGTGTCTATGCTTCCCAAAAACAAATTATATACGTAGATCTTGCAAATTTCATAGCTTAAAGATGTCGGAAAGGCCTTAAATACAATACGTAGTTAAGATACAGATTGTATATTCTTCCCTGCAAAGATACTTAGGGATATGCAACCGTTTTTTACACGTTTCTTTAAGTGATTATAACGGTAAAACCTATTTGTTTTAGAATGTCAAGATGGAGTTCATTCCATCAGAATCTTAAAATTTAGTCATTTTTAAATAACAAATTTGTAATTTTTTGTACCTTTTATTCCTACAAAACAATAATTGTAACGGATATTAACTGAAGAAGTCTTTTTTGGAAAGTAAGGAGCAAAATTAAAATTCAAAACAAACAGAAACTGTTTATGAAGGAGTCGCTTCCCTCCACAATGCCTTGCTCTTTACGCTAAAGCTTTAAGGACTTTACGAAATGCTTCCTTTTCTATTCAAACGACCAATGTTTATGCAGCTGTTCTTAAGAAATTTGGACAGTCAAACTTCAGCGTAAATAACAGTATTGAGGAGGGGGGTATTCCCTTCATATACAAAAGTAAATCCTGTTCATTTGAGTTTTAATGATCTTTACTTTCAGTTAAAAAATCTGTTTTTTTTTTATTCTGATCATTTTTAAATAACGCCCGTAGATTTGGTTCACTCTTCTTAAATATTTCCTTCTCACAGGAAACTCGTGCGTAGGAATTTCTACCATGTAAACTAATTCCCGTAAAACCCCCTCCAGACAGTAAGAAACTCGCCCCCGTAAATTTTCTTGCGGTCGATTCAGCTTGAAAAATACTCCTTAGCATGCTGTCATTTGAAAATACTAATTTCCAATAATTTCCTCAATAGCTTCTGAAATCCTCTCTTTCCGTAAAATGGTTTTTCTGGAAATCCAAAATGAAAATAGCCTCAGAATAATTTTTCCTGAACCATCTTCAGTAAAAATCTGACTTTGGAAAGAGATTATGACAATTAAAAATAATTTCGAACAGTAATTCTATCAGATCGCCCCATGTAGAATTTTCCATGGAAAACCCCCTCCCCCAGAAATTTCCCTCTCCATTAAAAATTCTACCAAAGAAACCCACCCTAGGCACAAAATCCCCCTCTCAAAAAGTGTGTATACTCCTCTATAACAAATACTATGCGTACAGATTGAATACATTTCATAGCTTACAGGCGTCTCCCTGTGGCTTGGGGGGGTTATTTTTACTCCCCACAGTAGTTATTACCGCTCTCTCAAAATTTTGATCAGATAACTTTAGAAAACAAAGGACTAGTAAAATGTTTTATTATTTCAAATCGTATTTTGTTGATAAACAATAGGTTTGTTAGGAAAGGCCTTGAATATAATGCACACTTACGATATAAATTGTTTATTCTTCCCAACAAAGATGCTTAAAGATATGCAACCGTTTTTTTAGCTGTTTCTTCGAGTGATCATAATGGTAATATTTGTTTTAGGATGTCAAGATAGAGCTCATTCCAGCAAAATATTAAGATTTAATCATTTTTAGATAACAAAATGTCATATCAAATTTGTCATTTTTTGCACTTTATACTCCCACAAAAAAGAGAATTTGGATTAAAATTTTAAACATTAAGGTCAAAACTGATATCGAGGGTATTT
>NW_027068455.1:0-3769 GCF_032884065.1 Artemia franciscana
AACAATAAAATACTAATTGCTCATTTTATGACTAAAAAGTTCAGGGTATCAGTTATAGTAGTATATGCCCCTGTTGAACCAACTGACGGAGATACTAGTGACTCAGATGAATTTTACTTACAGTTACAGGAGCTAACAGACAGGGTACTAGGTAGAAATATATTGTTTTTGCTCGGAGATTTTAACGCCCAGGTTGGTTGAATTAGGGATAGATGGTATCCTAGCCTAGGTATATTTGGTGTAGGAAAAGAAAACAGTAATGGATATAGACTTTTGCAATTTTGTAGGTATAACAACCTAGTTATAACGAATTTTTGGTTATAACCAATGTTTGGTCACAAAATGGCCCATAAGTTGACATGGTATTCCCATGATGGTAAGACAGCAAACCTTATTGATTATGTTTTTGTAAACCGAAGACTAGCAGGATCAATACAAGATACTAGGGTGTATAGAAGTGCTGGTATTGATGTTAAAAGTAAAGATCACCATCTAGTAGTGTCTAAGGTTAATTTAAAGCTGAAATTTCGGAAGGGTAACTACCTCCTGGAAAGTTATGATATACGGGGGTATTTACTGGGAAGGTATTTTCCGCAGGGAGTATTTTCCTGGGGTGTATTTTTTATGGGTGTTGTTTTCCGCGGGGGTTATTTTCCAGGGTGGGTATTCCCCAGGGAGTGTATTTTCCACGTGGGGTATTTTCCGGGGTGTATTTTGAACGGGGGGCTATTTTGCGGGGGGATATTTTCTGGTGGGTAAACGCCGGTAGGAGGGTATTTTCCGTGACGAGTATTTTCCGGGAGCTATTTTCCAGGGGGTAATCGCCAGGGGGGAGGTAAACACCTAGAACCGTCCTAGCCATATCAAACCTGCGTTTTATACCAAAAATATTTACTGGTAGATTTTATTTTGTTTAGATTGATGACTTATAAAATTTCAATAAAGTTCTGGTTCACTAAGATAAACATTTCTTTCTGTTGATTAAGACAGAAATAGGATCCTGAATCCACATATTGTTTAAAAGACTTTAAAACTGAATATTCGCTCGAAATATTTCCTTGGAGTAAAACTGTTAGTGTTTCTAGATTTAAATTTCATTCATCGTAATTTGCAGGGGTTTTAAATTTGTGTTCTTTAAACTTATCCACAAAACATTACTCTTTGAAATTCGTTGGTCCTAAAGTCATTCTTTTAATTATCATACCGCCTTTTTCCGTTATTAAATAAATAAAAAAGATCTTTTTCGACTTAAAATAACGAGCAATATAAAACTTAAAATAATTAGAAATTATTTCTTATATAAGGGGCCTGCTCCCTCCTCAATTCCTCGGTCTTTAGGCTAAAGTTTTTTAGGACTAAAAAAAAAATTATGGTTCTATTTAAACGGCCCTTATGTTTAAGGAGTCGTTCTGAAAGAATTACTATGAAAACTCAAACTTTAGCGTGAAGAAGGAACTCGACCTCTCCCCTCAATGAAAAATTCTGCCCCCCCCCCTCTCCTTCAACACAAAAATTTCCTCCATGGAAAGTTTATCTCTCGTAAAATCCACCTGCTGAATAATTTCATCCTCGTTGAAAATCCCCCGGAAAATTTTATGCAAACAATTCCGCTTGAAAAACCTTCTTAGCCTACTTTCGTTTAAAAAAAAAGAGTTGCTTTTTATTTAATTTCGGATCGTTTTTCAAATCCTACCAGAAATCCAAATCTCTGTGTATATTTTTATTAGAAATTACCCCTCCCTACGGAAAGTTCCTCCCACAAATTATTCCTCCATAGAGAATTTCTCCAGGAGAAAATTCCCATCCTGGAGAACATGGAGAGTTTTTCCCACGGCAACCCCCCGCACTCACAAAAAATTCTTCCATACAATTCTAACCCTGCTGAAAATTTCTCCTGGAACGTCAGTATATGTAAAACTGAGTCACAAAAAAAAGTAAGATAAATAAGAAGAATTTCGTCTTGGAATTCTGGCAAATTCCCCCCGTATGAAATTTCCCATGGAAAATTCACCACCGCGCACTACCCACAGAAAATATTCCAGGTGGAAAACACCTACACAGAATACTCCCCCCTAAAAATGTCTGCGTACTTCCCAATAACAAATACTATATTAGACAATGAACAAATATAATAGCATATAGCCCTTTTCCTGGGGTCTGTGGGGGTCATATCACCCCAGAGGCATAACTATTGGAACTTATGTTGAACAAAATGGCTATCTAAAAATTTTGATTGGATGAATTTGGGAGGGAGAGGAAGGGGGGCCTCCAACCTTTTTGGTCACTATTGTTTTTAACTGCAATTTTCTGGCCTTATAGGTAGCTCTTATTCAATCTCAGAACAGAATTATGCGCAAGAAAACACCAGAAGACAAACAAACATCACGGAGAATAAAAGTAGGAAATTTCTTCGCTGAACCTGGAAAATATTTTTTGTCTCATAAGTCAATGAGTGGCTAATCATTCAAAAATGATTAATTTTTTTATAACTGTTATTTCCAACGTTTATTAAGTTACCTTATTTTTAACATCAGAATGTCCACCAGAAACCACTTATTTTTTAACCTTATTTTAACATCAGAGCATCCACCAGAAACCACTTATTTTTAAGCTTACTTTTAACATCAGAACATCTACCAGAAATCACTAAGTGTAAGAAATATTACGGCATATAAAAGTATTATATTTCTAATCTAAATCTGAGAAATACATTTATAACAGAAATTATTAGTTTGTTTTTCGTTCGTTACTAGAGTCGAAAAACCACTTTTTCTAACAGCTATTTTCTAACCTTTCAAAATCATCCTGTATTTGATCTCAGAATACGTAATGCACAAGAAGCACTGGGGTACAGCAAATGTCACAGCAAAAAAAAAGTAGAAAAATTCCTTTCTGAATTTGGGAAACATCAGGGTTTCGAAAATCATTGAAATCGTTTATCATTTACCAGTAACGTCAAGAAACTGTTTTTTTTTTTTTTTCAATATTTAATACATTTCCAATATTAAATCTCAGAATAGAAACATGTGCAAGGAAACACCAGAGGATAGAAAATATCATGGCAAATAAAATTTTGATTTTTTTTCAGATTCTCGGAAATATTTGCACAACAAATGTCTGATCGGTCATCATCAGTATCAATAAATTATTTTATTTTTCACCTGGAGTTTTCTAGCCTACAAAATTATTCCATATTTTATCTCGAATTAGAAATTTGCACCAATAATCACCAGAGGACAGCTACGATGGAAACAAAAATAAGACGTTTCTTTTTGAAACCTGCGAAGTAGATTTACAGCAAAAATCATTGAGTCGTTTATCGTTTGTCATTAGTTTCAAACACTACCTTTTCTAATTGCAATTTTCTAACCTCTTGAAGGTCTCACTGCATGTGATCTCAGAATTGGTTTATGCACAGGAAACACCGGAGGACAGAAAATGTCTCAGCCAGTAAAATTAGAAAATTTTGTTACCAAATTCGGGAAAATACCACGATTTTCCAAAATCAATGAGCTGTTTATCACTCATCAGCCGTGTCAACAAACTATTTTTTTTACTGTCATTTTGCGGTAACTTTCATTAACAACATAAAGTTACCCCATAGTTATCCTTGGAACAGAATTATTCACCAGAAACACCAGAGGACGGAAAATTTCAAAGCAAATAATACCAAGATATTCCTTTTCTGATTGTGGGAAATATATATACCTCCGAAAATTATTGAATGGTTTATCGTGCCGGAGAAAAAAAAAATAAAAAAAAAATATCG
>NW_027068456.1:0-3777 GCF_032884065.1 Artemia franciscana
CCAGATTATATCTTAAATATATATAAAAATGAAACTAAACTGAAAAGCAAACTGAAACTAAAAATGTAGAAACTGGGAATTGCATAAATATTACTATATATTTTGACAATAGATTAAAGTAATTCGAAAACCTTATAACAGATATTTATTTATTTGTGAGGTTTATTATAAATTGTTGAGTGTTAGCATGCTTGGAACGTAAAATTTTTTTCTAACAGTCAATGTTAGAATGAACACTGACAAGTTGAAAAACATTGAAAAAGATAGAATGTTACCAAAAAGCAAAACCAGGCTTGCGGTTCAAAGAGAAAGGGCCAGATTAAGAATGTGCAATTTACGTCAACGAAGGCGTGTCGAGGAACTACCAGAGCAACGCGAAACCAGACTTGCTTCTGAAAGAGAAAGTAAAAAAGAAGGCGTAACGAGGAATCACAAGAACAGCAAGAAAGCAGGCTTGCGGCTGATAGAGAAAGTAAAAAAAGAAAGCATGCCGAGGAATCACAAGAGCAACCTGAAAATGATCGCCTGGCATTCAGGTACAGCCCAGTCGATGATTATAGTAGATGTGTTCAAATCGGGACTATGTCTAAAATTTGTCCCTATTGCAAGGCCTTGAAATTCAATGGTGAAACAATGGGAATGTGTTGCGCCTCAGGAAAAGTTAAACTTCCTCTATTGGCCGCACCACCAGAGCCATTGAAAACTTTGCTTACTGGAACTACGTCAGAATCTAAGCATTTTTTATCACAGATCAGAAAATATAACTCATGTTTCCAAATGACGTCGTTTGGAGCCCAAATCGAAAATCCAGATCAATTTATGTCTACTTTCAAAGTAAAAGGGCAAATTTATCATAGAGCAGGGTCCCTTCTACCATTCTCAGGCGAGAATCATAAATTTTTACAATTGTACTTCATCAGTGATAGAAATTCTGAATTGAATGCACGTTGCGAAATTTCTCCCAACGTTGAAAGGACAATCGTTTCCCAATTGCAACATCTTTTCCACGAAAATAATAATTTAGTGCGTCTGTTCAAAACAGCCATCGATTTGATGCCTACTGATACGCATAAAATTGTTATTTCCGCTGACAAAACGCCTCCTGGCCAACATGTGCGTAGATACAATGCTCCAACTATCGACGAAGTGGCAATCGTTATGGTCGGTGATCAGTTTTTACCTCGAGATATTATTCTTCATAAGCGAAACGCTCAGTTGTTAAGAATTACTGAAACTCATCCATGCTACGATGCCCTACAATATCCTATCATTTTTTGGGATGGAGCCGACGGCTATCACTTTAATATTAAATTGTTGAATACAGTCACTAACAAAGAAATGAATAAGAAATGCAGTGCAATGCGTTATTATTCCTATAGACTAATGATTCGGCAGGATGAAGAAAATTATCTTTTAAAATGCCGTCAATTGTTTCACCAATACGTCGTTGATATGTATACTAAAATTGAATCAGAACGTTTGCTATATATCCGCCTGAATCAGACCAAGCTCCGCTCTGAACAATACATTCATTTGCGAGATGCAGTTGTAAATGACGGTAATACCACAAACGTTGGAAGATTAATAATTTTACCTTCGTCATATGCTGGCAGTCCCCGTCATATGCATGAATATGCTCAAGATGCTATTGCGTATGTTCGTCTCTATGGTCGTCCAGATTTATTTATTACATTTACATGTAATCAATCTTGGGACGAGATACAGCAGCTTTTACGTCAAGGACAATCGGCGGTTCATAGACATGACATTACGGCCCGTGTCTTCCGGCAAAAGTTGAAATCACTGATAAACTACATAGTAAAACTTTAAGTGTTTGGGTCAGTGCGATGCTGAATGTACTCAGTAGAATGGCAAAAACGAGGTTTGCCACACGCACATATACTAATCTGGCTACATAAAAAAATTACTTCGAACGAAATTGATGATTTGATTTACGCTGAAATACCTGATGAAAATGTCGATAAGGGGTTACATGATATTATTGTAAAAAATATGATACATGGACCTTGCGGTGCACTGAACGCAAATTCACCATGCATGTCCAAAGGAAGGTGCACAAAGCAATATCCTCGACTTTTAGTATCCAACACAATTACTGGCATTGATGGTTACCCACAATATAGAAGAAGATCTACTGAAGATGGCGGTAAAACAGCAATAATAAAGAAGCGTAACGGTACCACCATCGAAGTAGATAACCAGTGGTTGTTCCGTATTCCCCATTATTGTCAAAAACATTTAATGCACACATAAACGTTGAATACTGTAACTCCGTAAAGGCAATCAAATACATATGTAAATACGTCAACAAAGGCAGTGACATGGCAGTTTTTGGCTTGCAGCCCGAAATCAAAGATATCGACGAAATCGTACAATATCAGGCTGGAAGATACATAAGCAGTAATGAAGCTGTTTGGCGAATTCTTTCATTTCCGATACATTAACGTAGTCCAGCTGTTGTTCACTTAGCGGTGCATTTACAGAATGGTCAACATGTTTATTTCTCGGAAACCAACGTGCAACAAAGAATCCTGAATCCACCGGATACAAAGTTAACCGCTTTCTTTTTGTTATACAAAAATGGTTCTTTTGCAAAAAAACTGCTGTATACTGAAGTGCCTTCGTATTACACGTGGAATACTAAAAATAAAGTATTTGAACGTCAAAGACAGGGTAAGTCAGTCGACGGCCAACCTACCATCTTCAAAGATACCACGATAGGAAGACTCTACACCGTCCACCCCAATCAACATGAATGCTTCTTTCTACGCCTGCTTTTGGTTAATGTACCCGGTCCGACATCCTTTGAGTATTTGAGAACTGTAAACGGTACTATACATGACACTTACCGTAGTGCATGCCAAGCTCTGAATTTATTGGAGAATGACCAACACTGGGATAACTGCATCAATGACGCGTGCGAAACGTCAACTCCAAGTCAAATTCGTGCATTGTTTGGCATCATACTAACAACTTGCTCTCCATCAGCTCCTACAGAGTTATGGGAAAAATATAAGTCAAAAATGTCCGAAGATACACTCCATCGAAAACAGTTAGAGATGTCAGATATGACTTTTGATTTCACATCAGAAATTTATAACTACACTTTAGTTATTATAGAAGATTTGTGCGTACGTATGGCAAACAAACCTCTTCAGGATTTGGGAATGCCTTAACCTAACCGTATCGCTGCTGTTTCGACATGTGTAGAATTGGATCGTGAACAAAGTTACAGTACGAGTGATCTATTGTCGTATGCACAAAATAACATTTCCAAGTTAACATCGGAACAAAAAGACATTTATGATACGATAATGCATTGTGTCGATAACAACGTTGGAGAAATTTTCTTTTTGGATGCGCCAGGAGGTACTGGTAAAACATTTGTGATAAAACTGATTCTGGCATCAATTCGATCAAAAAATGATATAGCGTTGGCAATTGCGTCGTCCGGAATAGCCGCAACATTGCTGCCTGGTGCAAGAACTGCTCATTCCGCTTTGAAATTGCCTCTGAATTTGCATTCTACAGAAACTCCCACGTGCAATATTTCCAAATCATCTGGGATGGGTAAAGTATTGCAGCAATGCAAACTTATTATTTGGGATGAGTGCACAATGGCACACAAATATCGCTCGAGGCTCTGGATCAATGTTTGAAAGATTTGCGAGGGAAGTCGAAACCCTTTGGCAGCACATTAATATTGCTTGCGGGAGATTTCAGGCAAACATTACCTATAATACCTAGATCAACTCC
>NW_027068457.1:0-3778 GCF_032884065.1 Artemia franciscana
TAAACTTCAAAAAAAACTAAAAAGAAAAAAGAAAAAAACTACAAAACCTAAAAAAAGGTCAAAACCAATAAAAAAAAACTAAAAGGGGAACACTGGGACACAAATGACGACCGGGATACTGGGAATATAAATGACGACCGGGACACAGGGAATGTTCAATTAGCAATCACCATCAACAAAGCTCAAGGGCAATCATTAGAATCATGAGGTATAGATCTGAATATGGATTGTTTTTCCCATGGACAATTATATGTTGCATGTTCAAGAGTCGGTAAACCTGACAATCTAAATAAATGACGACACTCAAAGAGAAAGCGACCGGGACAAAAGGAATGTTCGATTAGCAATCAACAAAGCACCGGGGCACAGGGAGTATAAATGACGACGACCGGGACACAGGGACATAACTACAAAGGGGACGCCGGGGTGCACAGGGGATATATAAATGACGATGGCGACTCAGGGAATGGTCGATTAGCAATCACCATCAACAAAGCTCAAGGGCAATCATTAGAATCATGAGGTATAGATCTAAATACGGATTGTTTTCCCATGGACCATTATATGTTGCATGTTCAAGAGTCGGTAAACCTGACAATCTATTTATATGCACAGACAATGGGACAGCAAAGAATGTTGTATATTCGCAAGTTTTACGTAGTTAAAAACATATATATATATATATATATATATATATATATATATATATATATATATATATATATATATATATATATATATATATATATATATATATATATATATATATATATATATATATATCTATATTCACAGGTGGGACATAGGGACACAACTACAATGGCGCGTAACTAATATGGCGCGTAACGACTTACACGCGCGGGGGGGCTTTGGGGGCGCGAAGCGCCCCCACCAACTAGGTGTTGGGGTGGCGCGAAGCGATCAGATCCAGCTAGTATATATATATATATATATATATATATATATATATATATATATATATATATATATATATATATATATATATATATATATATATATATATACATATATCTATATTCACAGGTGGGACACAACTACAATGGCAAGTAACTAATATGGCACGTAACGACTTAAGCGCGCGGTGGGGCTTGGGGTTGCGCGAAGCGCCATCCCAACAGCTAGCGTATATCTATCTTCTATATATATAAAAATAAGTTGTCTGTTTGTCTGTGGATCTTTGGATCAGGTGACGTCATGTTTCGGCTGACGTCATGAAATTAGTTGCCGTCATTTTTGCTTGAAGGTGACGTCATTCAGTTATATAAGACATATGTTAGCGTAGAAATCTATTAATGTTTAAGTTTACAATGACTGATGAAGATGCTCAAAGAGTCTATGCCAAAAAACTTGCTGCTGATAGAGAAAGTCAGAAAGAAAGCGTGCCGAGGAACTACCAGAGCAACGCGAAAGCAGACTGCTGCTAAAAGAGAAAGTGAAAAAAGAAGGCGTGCCGAGGAATCAAAAGACCAGCAGGGAAACAGGCTTGAGGCTGATAGAGAAAGAAAGAACAGAAAGCATGCCGAGGAACTACCAGAGCAAACGCAGATGCAGACTTGCTGCTAAAAGAGAAAGTGAAAAAAGAAGGCGTGCCGAGGAATCAAAAGACCAGCAGGGAAACAGGCTTGAGGCTGATAGAGAAAGAAAGAACAGAAAGCATGCCGAGGAACTACCAGAGCAACGCAGAAGCAGACTTGCTGCTAAAAGAGAATGTGAAAAAAGAAGGCGTGCCGAGGAATTACAAGAACAGCAAGAAATCAGGCTTGCTGCTGAAAGAGAAAGTAAGAAAAGAAAGCGTGCCGAGGAATCACAAGAACAGCAAGAAATCAGGCTTGCTGCTGATAGAGAAAGTAAGAAATGAAAGCGTGCCGAGGAATTACAAGAACAGCAAGAAATCAGGCTTGCTGCTGATAGAGAAAGTAAGAAAAGAAAGCGTGCCGAGGAATCAGAGCAATCTGAAAGTTATCGCCTGGCATTCAGGTACAACCCAGTCGATGATATAGCTTGAGTAGATGTGTTCAAATCGGGACAATGTCTAAAATTTGTCCCTATTGCAAGGCCTTGAAATTCAATGGTGAAACAATGGGAATGTGTTGCGCCTCAGGAAAAGTTAAACTTCCTCTATTGGCTGCACCACCAGAGCCATTGAAGACTTTCCTTACTGGAACTACGTCAGAATCTAAGCGTTTTTTGTCAAAAATCAGACAATACAACTCATGTTTCCAAATGACGTCGTTTGGAGCCCAAATCGAAAATCCAGATCAATTTATGTCTACTTTCAAAGTAAAAGGGCAAATTTATCATAAAGCAGGGTCCCTTCTACCATTCTCAGGTGAGAATCATAAATTTTTACAATTGTACTTCATCAGTGATAGAAATTCTGAATTGAATGCACGTTGCGAAATTTCTCCCAACGTTGAAAGGACAATCGTTTACCAATTGCAACATCTTTTCCACGAAAATAATAATTTAGTGCGTCTGTTCAAAACAGCCATCGATTTGATGCCTAGTGATACTCATAAAATTGTTATTTCCGCTGACAAAACGCCTCCTGGCCAACATGTGCGTAGATACAATGCTCCGACTATCGACGGAGTGGCAATCGTTATGGTCGGTGATCAGTTTTTACCTCGAGATATTATTCTGCATAAGCGAAACGCTCAGTTGTTAAGAATTGCTGAAACTCATCGATGCTACGATGCCCTACAATATCCTATCATTTTTTGGGATGGAGCCGACGGCTATCACTTTAATATTAAATTGATGAATCCAGCCACTAACAAAGAAATGAATAAGAAATGCAGTGCAATGCATTATTATTCCTATAGACTAATGATTCGGCAGAATGAAGAAAATTATATTTTAAAATGCCGTGAATTGTTTCACCAATTTGTCGTGGATATGTATGCTAAAAGTGAATCAGAACGTTTGCTATATATCCGCTTGAATCAGACCAAGCTCCGCTCTGAACAATAGATTCATTTGCGAGATGCAGTTATAAATGACGGTAATACCACAAACGTTGGAAGATTAACAATTTTACCTTCGTCATATGCTGGCAGTCCCCGTCATATGCATGAATATGCTCAAGATGCTATTGCGTATGTTCGTCTCTATGGTCGTCCAGATTTATTTATTACATTTACATGTAATCAATCTTGGGACGAGATACTGCAGCTTTTACTTCAAGGACAATCGGCGGTTCATAGGCATGACATTACGGCACGTGTCTTCCGGCAAAAGTTGAAATCATTGATAAACTACCTTGTAAAACATGAAGTGTTTGGGTCAGTGCGATGCTGGATGTACTCAGTGGAATGGCAAAAACGAGGTTTGCCACACGCACATATACTAATCTGGCTACATAAAAAAATTACTTCAAACGAAATTGATGATGTGATTTCCGCTGAAATACCTGATAAAAATGTCGATAAGGGGTTACATGATATTATTGTAAAAAATATGATACATGGACCTTGCGGTGCACTGAACGAAAATTCACCATGCATGGCCAAAGGAAGGTGCACAAAGCAATATCCTCGACTTTTAGTACCCAAAACAATTACTGGCAATGATGGTTACCCACAATATAGAAGAAGATCTACTGAAGATGGCGGTAAAACAGCAATAATAAAGAAGCGTAATGGTACCACCATCGAAGTAGATAACCAGTGGGTTGTTCCATATTCCCCATTATTATCAAAAACATTTAATGCACACATAAACGTTGAATACTGTAACTCCGTAAAGGCAATCAAAT
>NW_027068458.1:0-3771 GCF_032884065.1 Artemia franciscana
CCAATCCTATGCGTAATAATTTCTGTTTGTTTTAAGTTTTAATGCTTTTCCTTACTTTCAGTTGAAATTTTTTTTTCATATTTGTGTTTTCTTTTTTTTAAATAATGCTAAGAAATCCTGCGCTTCCTTCATGAAAGTTTTCTTCCCCCGTGACAAATCTCTCCAAGGAAATCTCCCCGAACATATCCCCCTCTTCTCAAAACCCCCTTCAACCTAATTATCCCCGTGAAAACGTCTTACATTTCCAAATAACCATTACTATATGTAAGCCCTGGTCAAAGTTTGTAACTTGCAGCTCATCCCATGGGGACTGTGGGGGAGTAAGTCGTCCCCAAAGATATTGTTATAAGGTTTTTTGACTACGCTGAATAAACTGGCTATCTCAGAATTTTGATCCAGTGACTTTGGGAAAATAATTAGCGTGGGAGGGGGCCTAGGTGCCCTCCAATTTTCTTGGTTACTTAAAAGGGCACTAGAACTTTTAATTTTCGTTAAAATGAGCCCTCTTGCAAGATTCTAGGACCACTGGTTCGATACGATCACCCCTGGGGAAAAAAAACAACAAAAAACAAACAAATAAACACGCATTCGTGATCTGCCTTCTGGCAAAAAATACAAAATTCCACGTTTTTGTAGATAAGAGCTTGAAAACTTTTCAAAAGGGTTCTCTGATACGCTGAATCTGATGGTGTGATTTTTTTCAGATTTTATGACTTTTAGGGGTTGTTTCCCCCTATTTTCTAAAATAAGGCAAATTTTCTCAGGCTCGTCACTTTTGATGGATAAGACTAAACTTGATGAAAGTCATATATTTAAAATCATCATTAAAATGCAATTCTTTTGATGTAGCTATTGGTATAAAAATTCCATTTTTTTATGTTTTGGTTACTATTAAGCCGGGTCGTTCCCTACTACAGTTCGTTACCACGAACTGTTAGACAATAAATAATACCAATACTCACATAAAAATGACTTACAACTTTGTCGATAATGAGTCGTTATAAAACTGAAGCAAAACTATTTCGTGGATAGAAACAATAGAGTTTAATAAGAAATATTCTACTGGTATATAGCCAGACAATCGGATGATTGATGTTTTTTATTTTTTTTTGAAAAAAATGTAATTTGAAATGAATTAATGTATTTTGATATCGAGAGCTACAATAATATAAATAAAAAACCTACCATTGCGAGCATATCTGATGCAGGGGGCTGTGCTTTAGCCCTCAGTCTGTTATGGATAGTAACTATCTTCCGTTGGACACTGTAAAGTTTCGGGGCAATCATTGAATAGGACATTTTTTGCCCATAAACTTTGGGTCCTGAAAATAACCAAAATGTGAGTTAGAATAACAAATATTAAAATGATTAATATTAAATTACCAAAATGCCTGGATGACAGATTGCCGAAGATTGTCTTTTTTGGCCAGCCGTCTGGGGCTACACGGAAAGCAGGTCGTCCTTGTCTGGGTTGGGAGGATGTCATAAATAAAGATTTAAAGGCAATGGGAACTTCCTGGGAGGGTGTAAAGAGGGAGGCTTTAAATAGATTAGGTTGGAAGAGGAGCGTGCGTAGCTGCGTTTGCCTCAGGCGGCTTGGTGCTGCAGTGAGTTATTAGTAGTCGTAGTAGCAGTATTCAATCTCAAAAATGAGATTGGCAAAAAATGTATGTTTCTGCAGTCCCATTTATTGCTTATTGTCCTAAGCAAAAACTTTTGCAGATATAATGAAACATAAACGCGTTGACAAAAAACGTGAAACGTATAATAACATGAATGTGCTGTCAATCAACAAGAAATATATCAAACTCAAAACTAGTAAACTTTAACATGAGTAGGGCTTGTAACCCCTATGTCTTCTGAATACAAGGATATTTTACACATTACTGGCGACGAAATCCATATAAATGTTTTCATTTTTTAAAATTTAAGACTTTAATAAATAGATATTTTTATACAAATATTAAACCATCAATTCACGCTTATCTGTTTTTTTTTTTCAGTAAAGTACAAATTATGTTCTGGTGTTCGGAAAGTATGGGGGTGTCATGATTTTTTATCGTTTTGAGTTTGAATCGGTTATTCATTTTAATTTATGTTTGTCTTGGGTTTTATTTATTTGCTGGTAGTATTTTGTGGTAGTTTTACGCCTGGAAGATTAATAGAATTTGTTTTTGTCATTTTTTTTTTGTTGGTTTAATGGAAAACTTTACTCTTCTTTGAAAAACTTATTTTTTTGGAAAAGCCTTAACTTTAATTTATATTCGTTTTTATTATCCTGGTCTTTTTCATTGAAGAAGAATAATATTTTAAATCTTTTTGTTTTTTTTTTCTATAGGAATCCATAGCTTGATTTGCTATTTGTATGCTGGAGAAAATGTTTCTACAATTTTTTGGCAACATAGGCCTACGGCCTTTCCGAAATCTGGAAACAAATAATATTGTTTAATTTAGTTTTATAACTCCTCAAGTTCACCTAAAAAATAAGACTTAATACCCTTCTCCCAAAAAAAGGTTTCTATGCTCTTTGACGAACCGCATACTCTTACACTCTTTCGATTTAGTTACAGTGTAACTAAATAGTAATCATAGTAGTCCTGAGAATTTCAGTTTAATACCCTTAGTCGTTCTTGGGATATTGCTGAGATGTCTTACTGGCAACCAGCCAGTAACAATTTTTACTTAGTTTTAATGCACCATTTAGTTTGGACCGATCCACTGGACCGTTCCGCTATACTAAGAAAAATGGAGTAAAATTTTAATTAGAAGTGTTTTGAAAATTAATGGACTTGAGAAGAGGGCTAACTTACTCCGATCACTTCTGACTCAAAAAAAGGGCAAAAGAACTTTTAATTTTCATTTGCTCTTTCAAAAGTTTATCTGATATTGCTGTGTAAAATAGCGCTGCGCTGCCTATGGTATTGCTTACATGCCGTTTTAAGAACCTGCATGTACATAGATTTTTCGCTCAACTAAAACTCCCCCTAAATGATCCCTAAGAGTTTCACCTTAATACCTTTATCGTCATTAGTTACAGCTTTCGCAGTAGTAGTATTAATGATGTACAAATAGTGCCTTCTGGCTAGTTCAAAATCCGCCACAACATACCATGGAAGGCCCAACTTGATAATGTAAGCCGTTTTTAAGAAGTTACTGTGTCACCTTTTTGACAATCTAAATGCTCACAATTCATTTTGAATTAGATCAACATCCGCCTAAATATTCCTTCAAAGCTTCACCTTTATGCCCTTAGCTCGCATAATAGTAATAGCTGTAGTATCAGTGGCATTAGTAGCAGCATGTACATAACACGTTCGGTTTTCTTCAAGAACTCCTCTCGACACATGTTGGAGTTTCAACTTATTACTACAACCGTTCCTGAAGCACGGCTGATATACATTTTAGTTTCAATGCAACCCAAATTGCAGTTAAATGTATTTTACCAACTTTGAGTGTTTCTTCTGAAGAGGTGCCCCCGTAACCCAATGTGAATTGCAGTTTCAATGCAACCCGCATTGCAGTTTCAATGCAATTTACCAACTTTGAGTGTTTCTTCTGAAGAAGTGCTCCCGTAACCAAATGTGAATTGCAGTTTCAATGCAACCCGAATTGTAGTTTCAATGCATTTTACCAACTTTGAGTGATTATTTTGAAGAAGTGCCCCTGTAACCCGATGTGCATTGCAGTTTCAATGCAACCCGAATTACAGTTAAATGCATTTTACCAACTTTGAGAGTTTCTTCTGAAAAAGTGCCCCCGTAACCCAATGTG
>NW_027068459.1:0-3762 GCF_032884065.1 Artemia franciscana
ACAAAGCAATATCCTCGACTTTTAGTACCCAAAACAATTACTGGCAATGATGGTTACCCACAATATAGAAGAAGATCTACTGAAGATGGCGGTAAAACAGCAATAATAAAGAAGCGTAACGGTACCACCATCGAAGTAGATAACCAGTGGGTTGTTCCATATTCCCTTTATTATCAAAAACATTTAATGTACACATAAACGTTGAATATTGTAACTCCGTAAAGGCAATCAAATACATATGTAAATACGTCAACAAAGGCAGTGACATGGCAGTTTTTGGCTTGCAGTCCGAAATCAAAGATTTCGATGAAATCGTAGAATATCAGGCTGGAAGATACATAAGCAGTAATGAAGCTGTTTGGCGAATTCTTTCATTTCCGATACATGAACGTAGTCCAGCTGTTGTTCACTTAGCGGTACATTTACAGAATGGTCAATGTGTTTATTTCACGGAAACCAACGTGCAACAAAGAGTCCTGAATCCACCGGATACAACATTAACAGCTTTTTTTTCGCTTTGCAAAAATGATTCTTTTGCGAAAAAACTGCTGTATACTGAAGTGCCTTCGTATTACACGTGGAATACTAAAAATAAAGTATTTGAACGTCGAAAACAGGGTAAGTCAGTCGACGGCCAACCTACCATCTTAAAGATACCACGATAGGAAGACTCTACACCGTTCACCCCAATCAACATGAATGCTTCTTTCTACGCCTGCTTTTGGTGAATGTACCCGGTCCGACATCCTTTGAGTATTTGAGGACTGTAAATGGTACTATGCATGACACTTACCGTAGTGCATGCCAAGCTCTGAATTTATTGGAGAATGACCAACACTGGGATAACTGCATCAATGACGCGTGCGAAACGTCAACCCCAGTCAAATTCGTGCATTGTTTGGCATCATTTTAACAACTTGCTCTCCATCAGCTCCTAGAGATTTATGGGAAAAATATAAGTCAAAAATGTCCGAAGATATACTTCATCGAAAACAGTTAGAGACGTCAGACATGACTTTTGATTTTACACCAGAAATTTATAACTACACTTTAGTTGTTATAGAAGATTTTTGCATAAGTATGGCAAACAAACCTCTTCAGGGTTTGGGAATGCCTTCACCTAACCGTATCGCTGCTGTTTCGACATGTGTAGAATTGGATCGTGAACAAAGTTACAGTACGAGTGATCTATTGTCGTATGTACAAAATAACATTTCCAAGTTAACGTCGGAATAAAAAGACATTTATGATACGATAATGCATTGTGTCGATAACAACGTTGGAGAAATTTTCTTTTTGGATGCGCCAGGAGGTACTGGTAAAACGTTTGTGATAAAACTGATTCTGGCATCAATTCGATCTAAAAATGATATAGCGTTGGCAATTGCGTCGTCGGAATAGCCGCAACATTGCTGCTCTGGTGGAAGAACTGCTCATTCCGCTTTGAAATTGCCTCTGAACTTGCATTCTACAGAAACTCCCACGTGCAATATTTCCAAATCATCTGGGATGGGTAAAGTATTGCAGCAATGCAAAATTATTATTTGGGATGAGTGCACAATGGCACACAAAAAATCGCTCGAGGCTCTGGATCAATGCTTGAAAGATTTGCGAGGGAAGTCGAAACCCTTTGGCAGCACCTTAATATTGCTTGCGGGAGATTTCAGGCAAACATTACCTATAATACCTAGATCAACTCCTGCAGACGAAATGAATGCTTGCCTGAAAAATTCTAATTTATGGGCACACGTAAAAACATTAAAATTAACTACAAATATGCGTGTCCGATTGCAAAACGATGACTCTGGTCAAACATTTTCAGATCAATTGCTGGCAATGGGAAACGGAAAGCTCCCAGTAGACTCAATTTCAGGACGTATACAACTACCTGCTGATTTCTGTAATTTAGTGACGTCCAAAAATGAATTGATTGAAAAAGTATTTCCGAATATTCTCATGTGTAGAATTGGATCGTGAACAAAGTTACAGTACGAGTGATCTATTGTCGTATGTACAAAATAACATTTTCAAGTTAACGTCGGAACAAAAAGACATTTATGATACGATAATGCATTGTGTCGATAACAACGTTGGAGAAATTTTCTTTTTGGATGCGCCAGGAGGTACTGGTAAAACGTTTGTGATAAAACTGATTCTGGCATCAATTCGATCTAAAAATGATATAGCGTTGGCAATTGCGTCGTCCGGAATAGCCGCAACATTGCTGCCTGTGGAAGAACTGCTCATTCCGCTTTGAAATTGCCTCTGAACTTGCATTCTACAGAAACTCCACGTGCAATATTTCCAAATCATCTGGGATGGGTAAAGTATTGCAGCAATGCAAACTTATTATTGGGATGAGTGCACAATGGCACACAAAAAATCGCTCGAGGCTCTGGATCAATGCTTGAAAGATTTGCGAGGGAAGTCGAAACCCTTTGGCAGCACCTTAATATTGCTTGCGGGAGATTTCAGGCAAACATTACCTATAATACCTAGATCAACTCCTGCAGACGAAATGAATGCTTGCCTGAAAAATTCTAATTTATGGGCACACGTAAAAACATTAAAATTAACTACAAATATGCGTGTCCGATTGCAAAACGATGACTCTGGTCAAACATTTTCAGATCAATTGCTGGCAATGGGAAACGGAAAGCTCCCAGTAGACTCAATTTCAGGACGTATACAACTACCTGCTGATTTCTGTAATTTAGTGACGTCCAAAAATGAATTGATTGAAAAAGTATTTCCGAATATTCTAAAAATTATAAAAATAATAAATAGCTAAGTGAAAGAGCGATTCTCGCACCCAAAAATATAGACGTCCACGAAATCAACAATATTGTTTTGACCAAGATTCAAGACCAGGCAGTCCTTTACAAGACAGTCGACACAGTTTTGGAACCAAATGAAGCGGTTAATTATCCATCTGAATTTTAAATTCCATAGATCTTTCAGGGTTTCCACCACACGTGCTACAACTAAAAATAGGCGTACCAATAATATTGTTACGTAACATAAACCCACCAAAGCTTTGCAATGGCACTCGACTTGCCGTAAAAAAAACAATGGAAAACCTAATAGAGGCACAATCCTGACAGGGCCTTTTGAGGGCGAGGCTGTTCTTAGTCCTCGCATTCCCATGATTCCAACAGATCTGCCTTTTCAATTTAAAAGATTGCAATTCCCAATTCGATTAGCATTTGCAATCACCATTAACAAAGCTCAAGGTCAATCATTAGAAAAATGTGGTATTGATCTTAATACTGATTGTTTTTCCCATGGACAATTGTACGTTGCATGTTCGAGGGTCGGTAAACCTGACAATCTATTTATATGCAGCGAGAATTGGACAGCGAAGAATGTTGTATATTCTCAAGTTTCACGCAGTTAATTTGTATTTCGGAACCAAATGAAGCGGTTAAATATCCATCTGAATTTTTAAATTCCATAGATCCTTCAGGGTGTCCACCACACCTGCTACAACTAAAAATAGGCGTACCAATAATACTTTTAAGAAATATCAACCCACCAAAGCTTTGCAATGGCACGCGACTTGCCGTAAAAAAAAAAACAATGGAAAACCTAATAGATGCCACAATCTTGACAGGGCCTTATGAGGGTGAGGCTGTTCTTATTCCTCGCATTCCCATGATTCCAACGGATCTGCTTTTTCAATTTAAAAGATTGCAATTCCCAATTCGATTAGCATTTGCAACCACCATCAACAAAGCTCAAGGGCAATCACTAGAAAAATGC
>NW_027068460.1:0-3760 GCF_032884065.1 Artemia franciscana
AATCTTTTAAATTGAAAAGGCAGATTCGTTGGAATCATGGGAATGCGAGGAATAAGAACAGCCTCACCCTCAAAAGGCCCTGTCAAGATGTGGCCTCTATTAGGTTTTCCATTGTTTTTTTTACGGCAAGTCGAGTGCCATTGCAAAGCTTTGGTGGGTTTATATTCTTAAAAGTATTATTGGTAGCCTATTTTAGTTGTAGCACGTGTGGTGGAAACCCTGAAAGATCTATGGAATTTACAAATTCAGATGGATAATTAACCGCTTCATTTGGTTCCAAAACTGTGTCGACTGACTTGTAAAGGACTGCCTGGTCTCGAATCTTGTCAAAACAATATTGTTGATTTCGTGGACGTCTATATTTTTGGGTGCGAGAATCGCTCTTTCACTTAGCCATTTATTATTTTATAATTTTTTAGAATATTCGGAAATACTTTTTCAATCAATTCATTTTTGGACGTCACTAAATTACAGAAATCAGCAGGTAGTTGTATACGTCCTGAAATTGAGTCTACTGGGAGCTTTCCGTTTCCCATTGCCAGCAATTGATCTAAAATGTTTGACCAGAGTCATCGTTTTGCAATCGGACACGCATATTTGTAGTTAATTTTAATATTTTTACGTGTGCCCATAAATTAGAATTTTTCAGGCAAGCATTCATTTCGTCTGCAGGAGTTGATCTAGGTATTATAGGTAATGTTTGCCTGAAATCTCCGCAAGCAATATTAATGTGCTGCCAAAGGGTTTCGACTTCCCTCGCAAATCTTTCAAGCATTGATCCAGAGCCTCGAGCGGTTTTTTGTGTGCCATTGTGCACTCATCCCAAATAATAAGTTTGCATTGCTGCAATACTTTACCCATCCCAGATGATTTGGAAATATTGCACGTGGGAGTTTCTGTAGAGTGCAAGTTCAGAGGCAATTTCAAAGCGGAATGAGCAGTTCTTCCACCAGGCAGCAATGTTGCGGCTATTCCGGACGACGCAATTGCCAACGCTACATCATTTTTTGATCGAATTGATGCCAGAATCAGTTTTATCACAAACGTTTTACCAGTACCCTCCTGGCGCAACCAAAAAGAAAATTTCTACAACGTTGTTATCGACACAATGCATTATCGTATCATAAATGTCTTTTTGTTCCGACGTTAACTTGGAAATGTTATTTTGTACATACGACAATAGATCACTCGTACTGTAACTTTGTTCACGATCCAATTCTACACATGTCGAAATAGCAGCGATACGGTTAGGTGAAGGCATTCCCAAATCCTGAAGAGGTTTGTTTGCCATACGTACGCACAAATCTTCTATAACAACTAAAGTGTAGTTATAAATTTCTGATGTAAAATCAAAAGTCATATCTGACGTCTCTAACTGTTTTCGATGGAGTATATCTTCGGACATTTTTGACTTATATTTTCCCCATAACTCTGTAGGAGCTGATGGAGAGCAAGTTGTTAAAATGATGCCAAACAATGCACAAATTTGACTTGGGTTGACGTTTTGCACGCGTCATTGATGCAGTTATCCCAGTGTTGGTCATTCTCCAATAAATTCAGAGCTTGGTATGCACTACGGTAAGTGTCATGTATAGTACCATTTACAGTCCTCAAATACTCAAAGGATGTCGGACCGGGTACATTCACCAAAAGCAGGCGTAGAAAGAAGCATTCATGTTGATTGGGGTGAACGGTGTAGAGTCTTCCTATCGTGGTATCTTTGAAGATGGTAGGTTGGCCGTCGACTGACTTACCCTGTTTTCGACGTTCAAATACTTTATTTTTAGTATTCCACGTGTAATACGAAGGCACTTCAGTATACAGCAGTTTTTTTGCAAAAGAATCATTTTTGCAAAGCGAAAAAAAGCTGTTAATGTTGTATCCGGTGGATTCAGGACCCTTTGTTGCACGTTGGTTTCCGTGAAATAAACACGTTGACCATTCTGTAAATGTACCACTAAGTGAACAACAGCTGGACTACGTTCATGTATCGGAAATGAAAGAATTCGCCAAACAGCTTCATTACTGCTTATGTATCTTCCAGCCTGATATTGTACGATTTCATCGAAATCTTTGATTTCGGGCTGCAAGCCAAAAACTGCCATGTCACTGCCTTTGTTGACGTATTTACATATGTATTTGATTGCCTTTACGGAGTTACAGTATTCAACGTTTATGTGTGCATTAAATGTTTTTGATAATAATGGGGAATATGGAACAACCCACTGGTTATCTACTTCGATGGTGGTACCGTTACGCTTCTTTATTATTGCTGTTTTACCGCCATCTTCAGTAGATCTTCTTCTATATTGTGGGTAACCATCATTGCCAGTAATTGTGTTTGATACTAAAAGTCGAGGATATTGCTTTGTGCACCTTCCTTTGGCCATGCATGGTGAATTTTCGTTCAGTGCACCGCAAGGTCCATGTATCATATTTTTTACAATAATATCATGTAACCCCTTATCGACATTTTTATCAGGTATGTCAGCGGAAATCACATCATCAATTTCGTTCGAAGTAATTTTTTTATGTAGCCAGATTAGTATATGTGCGTGTGGCAAACCTCGTTTTTGCCATTCCACTGAGTACATCCAGCATCGCACTGACCCAAACACTTCAAGTTTTACAATGTAGTTTATCAGTGATTTCAACTTTTGCCGGAAGACACGGGCCGTAATGTCATGCCTATGAACCGCCGATTGTCCTTGAAGTAAAAGCTGCAGTATCTTGTCCCAAGATTGATTACATGTAAATGTAATAAATAAATCTGGACGACCATAGAGACGAACATACGCAATAGCATCTTGAGCATATATGCATATGACGGGGACTGCCAGCATATGACGAAGGTAAAATTGTTAATCTTCCAACGTTTGTGGTGTTACCGTCATTTATAACTGCATCTCGCAAATGAATGTATTGTTCAGAGCGGAGCTTGGTCTGATTCAGGCGGATATATAGCAAACGTTCTGATTCAATTTTAGCATACATATCAACGACGAATTGGTGAAACAATTCACGGCATTTTAAAATATAATTTTCTTCATCCTGCCGAATCATTAGTCTATAGGAATAATAATGCATTGCACTGCATTTCTTATTCATTTCTTTGTTAGTGGCTGGATTCATCAATTTAATATTAAAGTGATAGCCGTCGGCTCCATCCCAAAAAATGATAGGATATTGTAGGGCATCGTAGCATCGATGAGTTTCAGCAATTCTTAACAACTGAGCGTTTCGCTTATGAAGAATAATATCTCGAGGTAAAAACTGATCACCGACCATAACGATTGCCACTTCGTCGATAGTTGGAGCATTGTATCTACGCACATGTTGGCCAGGAGGCGTTTTGTCAGCGGAAATAACAATTTTATGCGTATCAGTAGGCATCAAATCGATGGCTGTTTTGAACAGACGCACTAAATTATTATTTTCGTGGAAAAGATGTTGCAATTGGGAAACGATTGTCCTTTCAACGTTGGGAGAAATTTCGCAACGTGCATTCAATTCAGAATTTCTATCACTGATGAAGTACAATTGTAAAAATTTATGATTCTCGCCTGAGAATGGTAGAAGGGACCCTGCTCTATGATAAATTTGCCCTTTTACTTTGAAAGTAGACATAAATTGATCTGGATTTTCGATTTGGGCTCCAAACGACGTCATTTGGAAACATGAGTTGTATTTTCTGATTTTTGACAAAAAACGCTTAGATTCTGACGTAGTTCCAGTAAGGAAAGTCTTCAATGGCTCTGGT
>NW_027068461.1:0-3743 GCF_032884065.1 Artemia franciscana
TGATGGTCTTATGGACCATCGTTATTTTACTGGTTCTACTAAACGTGAAAAAACGATCGAGAGGGCATAGGAAAAATAATAGAAGAAATGAATAGGATCTACATAACTTTTCTACGGATCTATGCGAGCTACCTGAATCTAAGGGTATGACTTCTGTAATGAAACACATTAATAAATTATCCAGGAGGAATTCAATCAGACTTTTCTGGACTGTTAAAAATAATAAAGCTCTTGAATATAATTTTAAAGTAATATGCAATAAAATTTGCATTCTAACTAAAACGAAATTTATTTCCGAAAGAATAAATCTGATAAGATTGGTAATAAGGACAACAGATTATATTTACCTATTAATTTTACTTGTAAGCAGGTTGAAGTTATCAATTTACCAAAAATTATAAATCAGCGGTAGATAAAACAGGCCCCTCCTAGTAATTTGAATTATAATGATAGTCCAGTTTTAACTTATAAATTTTCAAAAGTTATTGGGCAAATGATTTGTCATTATAATTTAATACTTAAAGGATTGGACACTGACATAAATTGGAAACCAGTTTGTAATTGTAAGCAGCTAGGAAATAGTAACACTAAATCATTATTTTATGATGCTAGGATAAAACAAGCAAGAAATAAACTACAGAATGACTTTGCAATTGTACGTGTGGATAAAGCTAATACCAATTTTGCCATAATTTGCCAGAAGCTGTATTGTGACGTCTTAGCAAGTGAGTTATTTACAACCAATGTTTAAGAAATGGTGAATTTAGAGGATGAAAATTTGATTGAAAAAACTGAAGAAATAATTTTAAAAAATTTAATATTAAAATTAATGACAATGATAAAAAGTTTCCTTTCCTATATTGGACTGAAAAATTTCATAAGAATTCCCCTAAACCATGGTTTATTGCCAGAGCAGCTAGATGTTCAACCCCCATTGCTGTTACTGAGCTATCTTCAATATTAAGGAAATTATAAATAAACTTAAAGCCTTTTGTTTTGGTATTAAAAAATTTTCGGATTTTAATTCGTACTGGAGTGCTAATAATCCACTGCAGGTGATAGACTCCTTAACAATGGTTTCAGCTAAAAAGAAATTGAGTCTTTCGACTTTGCGACAATGTATACTAATCAATCACCTAATTTAGTGTTAAAAATTTTATAACGGTTATTAAGAAAACTTTCTTCTTATCTAGTAAGAGGTTCTTAAAAACAAATACTTATAATAAAAAAAGCTATATGGACAAATTGCTTTAAGACTACAGTTGGCTCAAGATGTTACAGCTTAGATATGGTTTTTGACTTGGTTTTAGATTGGTTTTTATATAATAGTTATAGAAGATTTAATGGTAATTTGTATAAGCAAATTGTGGGAATTCCCATGGGGGGGGGGGAATACCAGCCCATTTCGTATAGCCCACTTCTTGAATCATCATTTTTACTTGGTTGAGCAGTGTTTTCCACATATTTTATGCTACCATAAAAACAAAAAAGAAATACTCACGGACAGAGAGGAGGGTCTATATTCTGAAAATATACAGCAACCTCCCTCCGGACAAAAATGCTTTGGCTCATTCTTTTTCCCATGTAAGTGGGATACGGCATGGTTCAGAACAATAATATCACCATTGTTGGTTTTGTGCTTGAACTGACTGATGTAAATGGCCCAGTGACAATATTTAATCCCACATTTTCGCCGTCCAAATTGCAGCAGGTCCCCTGAAACAATTTTAGTTTCAGTCAATTTACAAAAGTTTTAACATATTCAGCAATAACTGATTTTATACTTACGTAAATGGATTATTTTGCATCAGAAACAGAGTAAAAAAAGATACTGACAGAGAGGGACGCGGAGAGATTGAGATGAACAGAGAGACAAAGAGAGAGGTGAAAGGCAGCAATGTAAATACAAAGAAGCAACAGCAAGTGAGAGGGGAGTGAGAATGAAAATAGAGAAACAGAGAAAGGGAGAGAAAAATACAGAGTAAAAGACGTTGCAGACATGGCACTACGAAGAAAAGGTTTAGCGCCTCTGCTTATCTTTTGCATCAAGAGAATTGAATTTTTGTACTGGTTGCAAATATATTAATCAATCGAAGGTTAAAGGCACCCGTTGGAAAATACAGAACTGAGTAAGCTTGCCTGATTTTTGAGAAAAAGGAAGCAATATCCCCCAGAAAGATAAGTGACTAAAATAAGTGACAAAAATTATATCATCATATTAAAGGTATAAGAAAAACCTACAGAGGAAACTTCAACCTCCTGTCAACAAATTATTAACTTGTCTAAGCTAAAACTGAAAATTCTCATAGAGTCAATCGATATAAATTTTTCGGCAAACTATATACAGAGCTTCGTTTTCTTCTTCCCTCATCATTTCTTTCGAATCTGGAAGTTATAAGGTACGCTAATAAGAAGATCCCAAAAATTTATGTTTAAATTTACTTCCCCTTTCTCAAGACATTGAAGTTCCAGAACATATTCAACATATATATAACCTAAATTAAAACTCACCAGGCCGGAGCGCATAGTCCGTATTCTCGGTCAATTCACAGTACCAGTCCGATGTTTCCGGAACTCTTTGAGGGGGTCTTTCTGGGGCCGGGGGTATATTTTCTTCTTCATTTTCCACATCATCAACATCACCTACATCTTTTTCATCTTCCAAATCATCAACATCACCAGCTTCTTCAATTTCATCTTCCTCATCATCAACATCACTAACTTCTTCAATAACATCTTCCTCATCATCAAAACATGCCACAATCTCCCTAAAATTGACATACAAGTTAATTGTTAAGATGCATAAAACAATGAAAATTTGTAGGACAATTAAAAGTTGAAAGCAATAAACGCAATGAAAATACAACAGTAGACAATAATCTGATCAAAATAAATACGTATTCACCAATGCGAATGTTAACCGTCAACCATGAATTTGGACATTTAGGCTACATATTAAAATGCATATGTAATGACAGCGAAATAAAAGTGCTATTTTCGGAATCCTATCAAAAGCATTCCAACAACATTTAAGTTCTTGATGAAACTAAAAGATACCTCCTTTGAATACAATACTCCTAAATATATAAATATTTTTTCACCTTTTCTTAGCAAGTTGAGTGACCACAGGCAGCATAATAGCGGTGCCTAAGTAAAGAGCGAGATTGGCCCAATGTATTTTCTTCTGACCTAAGTCACTTCCTATTAAAGAGTTGCCTTAAAAAAAAGATTCTAATTCTGTTAAAAACTGTCAAAAATGATTGGACTACAACCAGTCCCACTCCCCATGTCAATAAATTCCCCAAATAAATATAATCAAGGTTCTAGAACATCATAAGCGGGCTCATTTGAATGGGTATCAAAAGTACTATTGTTCTTTTTAGGTGACTGAAAAAATAGAGGGCAACTAATCCCATCCTACGCTCCTTTTCCCCAAAACTTGTCTGATCAAAACTTTAAGATAGCCATTTTATTAAGCATAGTTGAAAATCCAAAATTATACCTATAGAGATCATGACCCCCCCTCCTCATTAAATAAAATAGCGTTTTTTTTTATCTGAAAGTAAGGAGTAACATGAAACCTCAAACCAGGTAGATGCTAGTCCTTAATTGAAAGGTTTACCCTATCCCCAATATTTTTCTCTTTACGTTAAAGATTTACTATTTGCCCCAAATTTTGAAGAACAGATCCTGAAACACAAAGGTTGTTTAACTTGAAAAGGAATCTGTTTTAAAAATTATAA
>NW_027068462.1:0-3757 GCF_032884065.1 Artemia franciscana
CTTTACCATGTGCAATCATAAAATAGTCTAATATCTTCATTTTTTCAACATACGTAGCTATTTCCCTCGAAAACTAAAACTTTTGAAATGGTAAAAGCGCCTTTAATCACATTCTTTACCATGTGCAATCATAAAATAGTCTAATATCTTCATTTTTTCAACATACGTAGCTATTACCCTCAAAAACTAAAACTTTTGACATAGGAAAAGAGCCGTTAATCACATTCTTTACCATTTGCAACCATAAAATAGTCTAATATCTTCATTTTTTCAACATACGTAGCTATTACCCTCGAAAACTAAGACTTTTGAAATAGGAAAAGAGCCTTTACTCACATTCTTTACCATGTGAAATCATAAAATAGTCTAATATCTTCATTTTTTCAACATTTGTAGCTATTACCCTCGAAAACTAAAACTTTTGACATAGGAAAAGAGCCTTTAATCACATTCTTTACCATTTGCAATCATAAAATAGTCTAATATCTTCATTTTTTCAACATACGTAGCTATTACCCTCGAAAACTAAAACTTTTGAAATAGGAAAAGAGCCTTTAATCACATTCTTTACCATGTGCAATCATAAAATAGTCTAATATCCCGGTGTCCCGGTCTGTAATTTCTCTTCGAACAATCCCTGTGTCCCGGTCGTCATTTATATATCTTCCCTGTACCCCCGTCGTCCCCTTTGTAGTTGTTTCACTGTGTCCCGGTCGTCATTTATATTCCCTGTGTCCCGGTGTCCAGTCTGTAATTTCTCTTTGAGGTTCCCGGTCGTCATTTATATTCCCTGTATCCCCGTGTGCCGGTCGTCATTTGTGTCCCGGTCTGTAATTTCATCAGTTGACAAACATGACGTCAGTCGACACACAATTTCATGACGCATACAGCTCAATCCTTACAATGACGTCAGTCGACACACCTGACGTCACTCGAAAGACACACAGACAACTTATTTTTATATATATAGATATATAGCTGTTGGGGGGGGGGCTCGGGGGGGGCATCGCGCCCCCAAGCCCCCAACGCGCGTAAGTCGTTACACGCCATATTAGTTATCTGCCATTGTAGTTGTGTCCCTGTGTCCCACCTGTGAATTGAGATAGATATAAATATATATATTTTTTGAACTACATAAAACTTGCGAATATACAACATTCTTCGCTGTCCAATTTAACTACGTAAAACTTAAGAATATACAACATTCTTCCATTCTAAAACTAGAATGGTTTTCTAGTCTAAAACTAGAAAATTAACATTCTAAAACTTCAATAAAACTTTTAATAGATTCAGCAGTGAAAGTTTGATTCTAGCTAGTCTATCTACTATTTCTATGAGTCATATGCAAGAAAATAATATCGTTATTATAAAAGTTAATCATTAAAGATTAAACTTTTATTAAAAGTTTTATTAAACGGGGCGGTGTTCGTGGATTTGCTAGAATCAATTTTATAAAACTCATAGAAGTAGTCGATAGACTAGATCTCATCTAGAGATCTAGATGAGTAGATCTCTGACCTAGTAAGCAAATCCACGAACACCGCCCCGTTTAATAAAACTTAAATAAAACTTTTAATAGATTCAGAGTTTTTAGAAAATATTCTAGCTAGTCTATCTACTATTTCTATGAGTCATATGCAAGACAATCATATGATAGAATCATAGAGTGTTTATTGAAGTTTTATTAAACGGAGATCTAGTCTATCTACTATTTCTATGAGTTTTATAAAATTGATTCTAGCAAATCCACGAACACCGCCCCGTTTAATAAAACTTCAATAAAACTTTTAAGTTTGATTCTAGCTAGTCTATCTACTATTTCTATGAGTCATATGCAAGACGTCATTTTAGAAAAGACGCGCAGTGGCCGATGCAAGACGTCATTTTAGAAAAGACGCGCAGTGGCCACTGCGCGTCTTTTCTGAAATGACGTCTTGCATTCTATTGTCTATTCTAAAATGACGTCTTGCATATGACTCATAGAAATAGTAGATAGACTAGCTAGAATCAAACTTTCACTGTTTCTAGTGAAGACTCGCTAGAATCAAGCTAGAATCAATTTTATAAAACTAATAGAAATAGTAGATAGACTAGATCTCATCTAGAGATCTAGATGAGTAGATCTCTGACCTAGTAAGCAAATCCACGAACACCGCCCCGTTTAATAAAACTTCAATAAAACTTTTAATAGATTCAGCAGTGAAAGTTTGATTCTAGCTAGTCTATCTACTATTTCTATGAGTCATATGCAAGACAATAATATCGTTATTATAAAAGTTAATCATTAAGATTAAACTTTTATTAAAAGTTTTAATGTTTTAAAGTTTTAAAAGTTTTATTAAAAGTTCGTGGATTTGCTAGAATCAATTTTATAAAACTCATAGAAATAGTAGATAGACTAGATCTCATCTAGAGATCTAGATGAGTTGATCTCTGACCTAGTAAGCAAATCCACGAACACCGCCCCGTTTAATAAAACTTCAATAAAACTTTTAATAGATTCAGAGTTTTTAGAAAATATTCTAGCTAGTCTATCTACTATTTCTATGAGTCGTATGCAAGACAATCATATGATAGAATCATAGAGTGTTTATTGAAGTTTTATTAAACGGAGATCTAGTCTATCTACTATTTCAATGAGTTTTATAAAATTGATTCTAGCAAATCCACGAACACCGCCCCGTTTAATAAAACTTCAATAAAACTTTTAAGTTTGATTCTAGCTAGTCTATCTACTATTTCTATGACTCATATGCAAGACGTCATTTTAGAAAAGACGCGCAGTGGCCGATGCAAGACGTCATTTTAGAAGTTGATTCTTCAGTTTTATTGAAGTTGATTCTAGCTAGTCTATCTTGATTCTCTCTTATTTCCGATATAAAATATTTTGCCCAAGGACTTGCATATGACTTATAGAAATAGTAGATAGACTAGCTAGAATCAAACTTTCACTGCTGAATCTATTAAATCTATTTGAATATCGGCCACCTAGAGGCCTAGAGGAAAATATTTTGCACAAGGCCGCCTAGCCTAGATCTTGCTAGTACACTGCCCCGTTTAATAAAACTTCAATAAAACTTTTAAGTTTGATTCTAGCTAGTCTATCTACTATTTCTATGAGTCATATGCAAGACGTCATTTTAGAAAAGACGCGCAGTGGCCGATGCAAGACGTTATTTTAGAAAAGACGCGCAGTGGCCACTGCGCGTCTTTTCTAAAATGACGTCTTGCATTCTATTGTCTATTCTAAAATGACGTCTTGCATATGACTCATAGAAATAGTAGATAGACTAGCTAGAATCAAACTTTCACTGTTTCTAGTGAAGACTAGCTAGAATCAAGCTAGAATCAATTTTATAAAGCTCATAGAAATAGTAGGTAGACTAGATCTCATCTAGAGATCTAGATGAGTAGATCTCTGACCTAGTAAGCAAATCCACGAGCACCACCCCGTTTAATAAAACTTCAATAAAACTTTTAATAGATTCAGCAGTGAAAGTTTGATTCTAGCTAGTCTATCTACTATTTCTATGAGTCATATGCAAGACAATAATATCGTAGAAATAGACAATAAAATCGGCCACTGCGCGTCTTTTCTAAAATGAAGTCTTGCATATGACTCATAGAAATAGTAGATAGACTAGCTAGAATTGATTCTAGCCGATATAGACTAACCCATTCTCTAGCCGAAATTGTATATCAAACTTTCACTGTTTCTAGTGAAGGCTTGCGGCCTTCACTCACGTCTTGCATATGA
>NW_027068463.1:0-3756 GCF_032884065.1 Artemia franciscana
GATCTGTGGATCAGGTGACGTCATGTTTGTCCGCATATGACGTCTGAATTATTTCACACTAATACAAAATAAGAAAAAAAACTAAAAAAGGTAAAAACTACAAAAAAAACTAAAAAGAAAAAAAAACTAAAAAAGCTAAAAAACTAAAAAAAACTAAAAAAAGGTAAAAAACTAAAAACTAAAAAAAAACTGAAAAAACTAAAAAAAGGCAAAAACTACAAAAAAAACTAAAAAAAGGAAAAGACTGAAAAATAAAAGAGAAAAAGAAAACTAAAAAAAATATGAATAAAAATACAAAAAAATAAAAAAGATAAAAACTACAAAAAAACTAAAAAGAAAAAACGAAAAAAAACTAAAAAAGCTAAAAAAATAAAAGAAGCAAAAATCTAAAGAAGGTAAAAACTACAAAAAAAAAAGAAAACAAAATAAAAAAATCTAAAAAAGCTTAAAAACTAAAAAAAAAACTAAAAAAGATAAAAAACTAAAAAAAAAAACTAAAAAAGGAAAAAACCATAAAATAAACTAAAAACTAATAAAAAAAAAATAAAAAAGCTAAAAAACTAAAAAAACTAAAAAAAAACTAAAAAAGGTAAAAACTAAAAGAACTAAAAAAGAAAAAAAAAACTAAAAAAAGGAAAAAACTGAAAAATAAAGGAGAAAAAGAAAACTAAAAAAATATAAATAAAAATAAAAAAACTAAAAAGATAAAAACTTCAAAAAAAACTAAAAAGAAAAAAGAAAAAAACTAAAAAACCTAAAAAAACCTAAAAAAACCGGGACTCCCTGTGTCCCGGTCGTCATTTGTGTCCCGGTCGTCATTTGTGTCTCGGTGCTTTGTCGATTGCTAATTTATATTATATTTATATTTATGTTTTTTATATTTATTAATATTTTTTTAGTTTTCTTTTTCTCTTATTTTTCAGTTTTTTCCTTTTTTTTAGTTTTTCTTTTTTAGTTTTTAGTTTTTTTTTGTTTTTTACCTTTTTTTAGTTTTTTTAGTTTTTTTAGTTTTTTAGCTTTTTTAGTTTTTTTATTAGTTTTTAGTTTTTTTTTAGTTTTTGCCTTTTTTTAGTTTTTTCAGTTTTTTTTTAGTTTTTAGTTTTTTACCTTTTTTTAGTTTTTTTTAGTTTTTTAGCTTTTTTAGTTTTTTTTCTTTTTAGTTTTTTTTGTAGTTTTTACCTTTTTTAGTTTTTTTTCTTCTTTTGTATTAGTGTGAAATAATTCAGACGTCATATGCGGACAAACACGACGTCACTCGACAGACAGACAGACAGACATAACCCACAAACAACTTATTTTTATATATATTTATTCATATTTTTTTAGTTTTCTTTTTCTCTTTTATTTTTCAGTTTTTTCCTTTTTTTTAGTTTTTTTCTTTTTTAGTTTTTAGTTTTTTTTAGTTTTTTACCTTTTTTTAGTTTTTTTTAGTTTTTTTAGTTTTTTAGCTTTTTTAGTTTTTTTATTAGTTTTTATTTTTTTTGTAGTTTTTGCCTTTTTTTATTTTTTTCAGTTTTTTTTTAGTTATTAGATTTTTACCTTTTTTTAGTTTTTTTAGTTTTTTAGCTTTTTAGTTTTTTTTTCTTTTTAGTTTTTTTTGTAGTTTTTACCTTTTTTAGTTTTTTTCTTCTTTTGTATTAGTGTGAAATAATTCAGACGTCATATGCGGACAAACATGACGTCACCTGATCCATCCACAGATCCACACACAGACAACTTATTTTTATATATATAGAAGATATATATATATATATATATATATATATATATATATATATATATATATATATATATATATATATATATATATATATATAGATTTTTAACTACGTAAAACATGCAAATATACAACATTCTTTGCTGTCCATTGTCTGTCCATATAAATAGATATTCAGGTTTACCAACTTTTGAACATGCAACATAATAATTGTCCATGGGAAAACAATCCGTTTTCAGATCTTTACCGTATTTTTCTAACGATTGCCCTTGAGCTTTGTTGATGGTGATTGCTAATCGAACATTCCCTGTGTCCCCGTCGTCATTTATATATCCTCCTGTGCCCCCGGCGTCCCCGTTGTAGTTGTGTCCCTGTGTCCTGGTCGTCATTTATATTCACTGTGTCCCGATGTCCCGGTCTCTAATTTCTCTTTGAGTGTACACGTCGTCGTTTATATTCTCTGTGTCCCGGTCGTCATTTGTGTCCCGATGTCCCGATCTCTAGTGTCATCTTATAATGACGTCATATACAAAGCCTTATATACTTATAATGACGTCAAATGCAAACCCACAAACAAACAAACATGCATATATACAACTTATTTTTATATATATAGATACAGTTTCTTCTTTAGTTTTTTTTTCTCTTTTTTAGTTTATTTCTTTTTTTTTAGTTTCTTCTTTTTATTGATTTGTTTTCTTCAATTTGTCAATGTTCATTCTAACGTTGACACTTGGAAAAATCTTTACGTGCCAAACATGCTAAAGCTCCAACAATTTATATTAAACCTCAAATTTGGGGTATCTGTTTAAAGATTTTCGAATTACTTTAATCTATTGTCAAAATATATTGAAATATTTGTGCAATTCCCAGTTTTTTTAGTTTGTTTTTTTTTAGTTTTTTTTCTTTTTAGTTTTTCATCTTTTTATTTTTTTACGTTTTTCTTTTTAGTTTTTTTTTTTAGTTTTTTCTTTTAGTTTTTGTTTAGTTTTTTACCATTTTTTTTTCGAATTACTTTAATCTATTGTCAAAATATTTCGAAATATTTATGCAATTTCCAGTTTTTACATTCTAGTTTGTTTTCTTTTATATATATAGAAGATATAATCTGGCGTAACAGACAAAGTGTAACAGACATAACAGACAGACAACTTATTTATATATATATAGATTTGTTGTAATGTCTCAAATTTCATTGTGGTTCATTTTCGGTTGTCTAACTCTTGCTTTGACAGCGTTCTTGTTTTTCACATTCATTCACAGAGTCGACACATTAATTTAAAACTGATTACAAAGATGACAAGTTTTTTTTTTACATAATCTGTTATGAGATGACGGTAGAAGGGGTCCTTGGCCAGAGCTTTTTTGGTAGTCCTGTCAAACTCCATTTTGCCATGCATTTAACAAATTATTTAAAAGCTGTTTTGTTGTCGTCACTTCGCATACATCAACGTTAGTGGATCGATGTTCCGTTCCCGTTTAACGGTTGGGTCATCTAATCAAAAAATGGCATAAAGTGGTCTTTTCGAATAAAGGCCCCAAAGTGCATTCAGTTATCGCTTGTCAATCTATGTGTGATGCTCTTTTGTATAATAATTATATGGAATAGAATAGGGTCAGTTCATTCAAAAACTCAAGGACCACAGTCTCAAAAACAAAGACTCGTCCATAGAAAGATAAATCGCCACTATATAACCTAACCTAATTTCTGATCAAGATGTAATTTCTGAATAATTTTTATTTCCTTATTTTTTCCAAGCTTTAAGCCCAAACAATTCTTTCATTAAATCCCTGAATTCACTTCAGTAATTCATTCATTTGATTTAATTGGTCATTATTATTATGTAGTATTCTGATACGCCGTGATTTTCAGGTCTTCCTTATGATAGTATTGATGTGTGCAACATTTTGTGTATCGAGTGTCGCAGTTCTACTTATCCCTGGTAAGATTTTTGTTTATAAATTGGAGTATCATTACTCATCTGTCTTAAATTTTTGACGCAAGTTTAGGTTCTGATATCATGAACCAATTTGGAAAT
>NW_027068464.1:0-2500 GCF_032884065.1 Artemia franciscana
ATTTACATTTAATCAATCTTGGGACGAGATACAGCAGCTTTTACTTCAAGGACAATCACCGATTCATAGACATGACATTACGGCCCGTGTCTTCCGGTAAAAGTTGAAATCACTAATAAACTACATAGTAAAACTTGAAGTGTTCGGGTCAGTGCGATGCTGGATGTACTCAGTGGAATGGCAAAAACGAGGATTGCCACACGCACATATACTAACCTGGCCACATTATAAAATTACTTCTAATGAAATTGATGATGTGATTTCCGCTGGAATACCTGATGAAAATGTCGATAAGAGGTTATATGTTATTGTTGTAAAAAAATATGATACATGGACCTTGCGGTGCACTGAATGAAAAATCACCATGCATGGCCAAAGGAAGGTGCACAAAGCAATATCCTCGACTTTTAGTACCCAACACAATTACTGGCAATGATGGTTACCCACAATATAGAAGAAGATCTACTGAAGATGGCGGTAAAACAGCAATATAAAGAAGCGTAACGGAGCCACCATCGAAGTAGATAACCAGTGGGCTGTTCCATATTCCCCATTATTATCAAAAACATTTAATGCACACATAAACGTTGAATACTGTAACTCCGTAAAGGCAATCAAATACATATGTAAATACGTCAACAAAGGCAGTGACATGGCAGTTTTTGGCTTGCAATCCGAAATCAAAGATATCGACGAAATCGTACAATATCAGGCTGGAAAATACATAAGCAGTAATGAAGCTGTTTGGTGAATTCTTTCATTTCTGATACATGAAGTAGTCCAGCTGTTGTTCACTTAGCGGTACATTTACAAAATGGTCAACGTGTTTATTTTTTGGAATCCAACGTGCAACAAAGAGCCCTGAATCCACCAGATACAAAGTTAACTGCTTTCTTTTCGCTATGCAAAAATTATTCTTTTGCAAAAAAAAACTGCTGTATACTGAAGTGCGTTCGTATTACACGTGGAATACTAAAAATAAAGTATTTGAACGTCGAAAACATGGTAAGTCAGTCGACGGCCAACCTACGGCCATCTTCAAAGATACCACGATAGGAAGACTCTACACCGTTCACCCCAATCAACATGAATGCTTCTTTCTACGCCTGCTTTTGTTGAATGTACCCGGTCCGACGTCCTTTGAGTATTTGAGAACTGTAAACGGTACTATACATGACACTTACCGTAGCGCATGCCAAGCTCCAAATTTATTGGAGAATGACCAACACTGGGATACTGCATCAATGACGCGTGCGAAACGTCAACTCAAAGTCAAATTCGTGCATTGTTTGGAATCATACTAACAACTTGCTCTCCTTCAGCTCCTACAGAGTTATGAGAAAAATAAAATCGAAAATGTCCGAAGAAATACTCCATCGAAAACAGTTAGAGACGTCAGATATGACTTTTGATTTTACATCAGAAATTTATAACTACACTTTAGTTATTATAGAAGATTTGTGCGTATGTATGGCAAACAAACGTCTTCAGGATTTGGTAATGCCTTCACCTAATCGTACCGCTGCTGTTTCGACATGTGTAGAATTGGATCGTGAACAAAGTTACTGTACGAGTGATCTATTGTCGTATGTTCAAAATAACATTTCCAAGTTAACGTCGGAACAAAAAGACATTTATGATACGATAATGCATTGTGTCGAGAACAACGTTTGGAAAAATTTTCTTTTTGGGTGCGCCAGGAGGGTACTGGTAAAACGTTTGTGATAAAACTTATTCTGGCATCAATTCGATCAAAAAATTATATAGCGTTGGCAATTGCGTCGTCCGAAATAGCCGCAACGTTGCTGCCTGGTGGAAGAACTGCTCATTCCGCTTTGAAATTGCATCTGAATTTGCATTGTAGAGAAACTCCCACGTGCAATATTTCCAAATCATTTGGGATGGGTAAAGCATTGCAGCAATGCAAACTTATTATTTGGGACGACTGCCCAATGGCACACAAAAAATCGCTCAAGGTTCTGGACCAATGTTGAAAGATTTACGAGGGAATTCGAAACCCTTTGGCAGCACATTAATACTGCTTGCGGGAGATTTCAGGCTATAATTACCTATAATACCTGGTTCAACCCCTGCAGACGAAATGAAGGCTTGCCCGAAAAATCCTAATTTATGGGCACACGTAAAGACATTAAAATTAACTACAAATATGCGTGTCAGATCAACATTTTCAGATCAATTGCTGGCAATTGGAACGGAAAGCTCCCAGTAGACTCAATTTCAGGACGTATACAACTACCTGCTGAATTTGTAATTTAGTGACGTCCAAAAATGAATTGATTGAAAAAGTATTTCTGAATATTCTAAACAATTATAAAAATAATAAATGGCTAAGTGAAAGAGCGATTCTTGCACCCAAAAATATTGACGTCCACAAAATCAACAATATTGTTTTGACCAAGATTCGAGACCAGGCAGTCCTTTACAAGTCAGTCGACACAGTTTTGGAACCAAATGAGGCGGTTAATTATCCATCTGAATT
>NW_027068465.1:0-3732 GCF_032884065.1 Artemia franciscana
TTCTTTACCATGTGCAATCATAAAATTGTCTAATATCTTCATTTTTTCCACAGACATAGCTATTACCCTCGAAAAATAAAACTTTTGAAATAGGAAAAGAGCCTTTAATCACATTCTTTACCATTTGCAATCATAAAATTGTCTAATATCTTCATTTTTTCAACATACGTAGCTATTACCCTCGAAAACTAAAACTTTTGAAATAGGAAAAGAGCCTTTAATCACAATCTTTACCATGTGCAATCATAAAATTGTCTAATATCTTCATTTTTTCTATAGACAAAGCTATTACCCTCGAAAACTAAAACTTTTGACATAGGAAAAGAGCCTTTAATCATATTCTTTACCATTTGCAATCATAAAATAGTCTAATATCTTCATTTTTTCAACATACTTAGCTATTACCCTCGAAAACTAAAACTTTTGAAATAGGAAAAGAGCCTTTAATCACATTCTTTACCATGTCCAATCCTAAAATAGTCTAATATCTTCATTTTTTCAACATACGTAGCTATTACCCTCGAAAACTAAAACTTTTGAAATAGGAAAAGAGCCTTTAATCACATTCTTTACCATGTGCAATCATAAAATTGTCTAATATCTTCATTTTTTCAACATACGTAGCTATTACCCTCGAAAACTAAAACTTTTGACATAGGAAAAGAGCCTTTAATCACATTCTTTACCATTTGCAATCATAAAATAGTCTAATATCTCCATTTTTTCAACATATGTAGCTATTAACCTCGAAAACTAAAACTTTTGACATAGGAAAAGAGCCTTTAATTACATTCTTTACCATTTGGAATCATAAAATAGTCTAATATCTTCATTTTTTCAACATACGTAGCTATTACCCTCGAAAACTAAAACTTTTGACATAGGAAAAGAGCCTTGAATCACATTCTTTACCATGTGCAATCATAAAATAGTCTAATATCTTCATTTTTTCAACATATGTAGCTATTACCCTCGAAAACTAAAACTTTTGACATCGGAAAAGAGCCTTTAATCACATTCTTTACCATGTGCAATCATAAGATTGTCTAATATCTTCATTTTTCCAACATACGTAGCTATTACCCTCGAAAACTAAAACTTTTGACATAGGAAAAGAGCCTTTAATCAGATTCTTTACCATTTGCAATCATAAAATAGTCTAATATCTCCATTTTTTCAACATATGTAGCTATTACCCTCGAAAACTAAAACTTTTGACATAGGAAAAGAGCCTTTAATCACATTCTTTACCATTTGCAATCATAAAAAAGTCTAATATCTTCATTTTTTCAACATACGTAGCTATTACCCTCGAAAACTAAAACTTTTGACATAGGAAAAGAGCCTTTAATCACATTCTTTACCATGTGCAATCATAAAATTGTCTAATATCTTCATTTTTTCAACATACGTAGCTATTACCCTCGAAAACTAAAACTTTTGACATAGGAAAGGAGCCTTTAATCACATTCTTTACCATGTGCAATCATAAAATAGTCTAATATCTTCATTTTTTCCCACAGACATAGCTATTACCCTCGAAAACTAAAACTTTTGAAATAGGAAAAGAGCCTTTAATCACATTCTTTACCATTTGCAATCATAAAATAGTCTAATATCTTCATTTTTTCAACATACGTAGCTATTACCCTCGAAAACTAAAACTTTTGACATAGGAAAAGAGCCTTTAATCACATTCTTTACCATTTGCAATCATAAAATAGTCTAATATCTTCATTTTTTAAACATACGTAGCTATTACCCTCGAAAACTAAAACTTTTGACATAGGAAAAGAGCCTTTAATCACATTCTTTACCATTTGCAATCACAAAATAGTCTAATATCTTCATTTTTTCAACATACGTAGCTATTACCCTCGAAAACTAGAACTTTTGAAATAGGAAAAGAGCCTTTAATCACATTCTTTACCATGTGCAATCATAAAATTGTCTAATATCTTCATTTTTTCCACAGATAAAGCTATTACCCTCGAAAACTATAACTTTTGAAATAGGAAAAGAGCCTTTAATCACATTCTGTACAATGTGCAATCATAAAATAGTCTAATATCATCATTTTTTCAACATACGTAGCTATTACCCTCGAAAACTAAAACTTTTGACATAGGAAAAGAGCCTTTAATCACATTCTTTACCATGTGCAATCATAAAATAGTCTAATATCTTCATTTTTTCAACATACATAGCTATTACCCTCGAAAACTAAAACTTTTGAAATAGGAAAAGAGCCTTTAATCACATTCTTTACCATGTGCAATCATAAAATTGTCTAATATCTTCATTTTTTCCACAGACAAAGCTATTACCCTCGAAAAGTAAAACTTTTGAAATAGGAAAATAGCCTTTAATCACATTCTTTACCATTTGCAATCATAAAATAGTCTAATATCTTCATTTTTTCAACATACATAGCTATTACCCTCGAAAACTAAAACTTTTGACATAGGAAAGGAGCCTTTAAGCACATTCTTTACCATGTGCAATCACAAAATAGTCTAATATCTTCATTTTTTCAACATACGTAGCTATTACCCTCGAAAACTAGAACTTTTGAAATAGGAAAAGAGCCTTTAATCACATTCTTTACCATGTGAAATCATAAAATTGTCTAATATCTTCATTTTTTCCACAGATAAAGCTATTACCCTCGAAAACTATAACTTTTGAAATAGGAAAAGAGCCTTTAATCACATTCTTTACAATGTGCAATCATAAAATAGTCTAATATCTTCATTTTTTCAACATACGTAGCTATTACCCTCGAAAACTAAAACTTTTGACATAGGAAAAGAGCCTTTAATCACATTCTTTACCATGTGCAATCATAAAATAGTCTAATATCTTCATTTTTTCAACATACGTAGCTATTACCCTCGAAAACTAAAACTTTTGAAATAGGAAAAGAGCCTTTAATCACATTCTTTACCATGTGCAATCATAAAATTGTCTAATATCTTCATTTTTTCCACAGACAAAGCTATTACCCTCGAAAAGTAAAACTTTTGACATAGGAAAAGAGCCTTTAATCACATTCTTTACCATGTGCAATCATAAAATAGTCTAATATCTTCATTTTTTTCACAGACCTAGCTATTACCCTCGAAAAATAAAACTTTTGAAATAGGAAAAGAGCCTTTAATCACATTCTTTACCATTTGCAATCATAATATAGTCTAATATCTTCATTTTTTCAACATACATAGGTATTACCCTCGAAAACTAATACTTTTGACATAGGAAAGGAGCCTTTAAGCACATTCTTTACCATGTGCAATCATAAAATAGTCTAATATCTTCATTTTTTCAACATACGTAGTTATTACCCTCGAAAACTAAAACTTTTGACATAGGAAAAGAGCCTTTAAGCACATTCTTTACCATGTGCAATCATAGAATAGTCTAATATCTTCATTTTTCCAACATACGTAGCTATTACCCTCGAAAACTAAAACTTTTGACATAGGAAAGAGCCTTTAATAAATTCTTTACCATTTGCAATCATAAAATAGTCTAATATCTTCATTTTTTCAACATACGTAGTTAATACCCTCAAAAACTAAAACTTATGACATAGGAAGAGCCTTTAATCACATTCTTTACCATTTGCAATCATAAAATAGTCTAATATCTTCATTTTTTTAACATACGTAGCTATTACCCTCGAAAACTAAAACTTTTGACATAGGAAAAGAGCCTTTAATCACATTCTTT
>NW_027068466.1:0-3719 GCF_032884065.1 Artemia franciscana
AGTTGTTTAAACTTGACTCACACATCAATAAAATCATTATTTTGTTCTAATTCAAAAGCGTCACTTTTATTACTTAATTTGTATCATATAGTGCAAATAATAAATTTAAGGTTTTGCTTCGGACTCCAAGGAAAAACTCCCAGACATGACACATTCAAATGTTATTAAATCACTTCTTGAGCCAGCACCCAGTTGCCTTAAAAACCCTGTTTGGCTCCACCCCTCGATATCTTACGCGCAATTAAATACTATGTGATTGTAAAGCCTAGTCATCGAAAAAAAAATTCTTAAGACATGTTTTTAGGCCTATGAGGGAGTTAGGGGACAAAAAATGTCTTCATTTTGATGTACTTTATGCTTTAAAAGGATTTTATTAATTGCTTGCAACATACTTGAAAACAATCAGAAAGATAAAAGGACCTGAAAAAAAAATAATGTTAAGATCAGACTTATTAGTACACGTAAGGGGATCCCAACAATCTGGATAAGACAGAACTTCTCAAAATGAATTTAGATGAACTGGTTTTTCTGGTCTCATCAAGAGCGATTGAATAGTACAAGAGATTTTTTTAAAAAACAAACTTCTATTACAAAGTAAATATGTTGCACAAAAGTTTAATCAGGATTAAGCGCAACAAATCAATCACAACATGCAAAAAAAAAAACAAAAAACACACACTTTGGAAATATCAGAAAGAATGGTTACACCAAATGATCCGTTAGATTCTTAATTCTTTAAAATAACATCCAGAACAGAAAGACGGTAATAAATTTTACTATATTTAGGTCTGAAGTCAGCCTGATTTGAATCAACATTATATTTAATATCTTGGCCAAAAATAGTAGATAAAACTTTCTGAAACTTTTAATTTCGACGTAAGGTTAAACATAAAAAAAAAACTAGCCTATGTTCAGCATACTAACCTGGCCCACACTGTCTTACAATAAATTAAACACATCATTGGAACAAAAGTTCCTACTTTCTCAAAAAAAAAAATGGATTCAAAGAAACTTTAATTAAAACAATTTTTTTTATTTTCGATGAAACTTAGCGGTTATAACTCCAATTGAAATCATGTTAAAACAATTCTTATCTGTTTCCCATATTCTTTGGACTGACCTATAACATTTTATGTGAAAAAATATATGATAATTAAAAAGGCCATAAAATGTGATTAGGCCATACTGACTTCTTTTTAGGGGACAAAATACTCTAAATACAATATCAAGAATAATGTAAAAACACTTTATTTATACTTAATATAGATTCGTCAAATTTTCGTAGCAAAACTTTTGACTGGCATTCATGATCCTGTGTATACTTGCCTTTTCACTTGTTGGCGAAAAAAAAAAAAAAAATAGGCGGTCAATCTAAACAACCAAGGGCTAAAGCTGCTGCCCGAGTATACTAAATCTTTGGCCTATAAAGTGTGCTTTTTTAGGAAAAGGATCAAGAATAATTAGATTTTGACTTGAATTTGTTGTCTCATATATTACTGTATAGTTGGTAATTTATACATATTAAGATGAAACTAATATATATTTTTTACACATATATTGGATACATATGTTTTCAACATATGTCAATAATTATTTTTAAACCAACTTTCTTATTATTTACAATTATGAAAAAAACAATTAGATTTCAAGTAAATAAAAACGTCCAAACATTAGAGGATTATGTCATTCAACTCTCTTAAAACATAAGATTTGAAAACAGCGAGTTCAAATCAAAAATATGTTTTATTTAAGCGTTTAAGCATATAATTTTACACTTGATCAAAATCAAAATAATGTGCCCCACCCCAGAAGATATCTGACAATGTTTTCTCATTTGAGGTGTTATTTCGTTTTACTTGCCTCCAAAACTACATTTGTTTTCCGAAAAGAGAGAAACTTGCATATTCTTAAATAACTTTGAATATTAATCTCAGATTGCAGAACCAATAGTGTAATCCACATCCATCAATATATATATATATATATATATATATATATATATATATATATATATATATATATATCTATATATATAAAAACTAGCTGTTGGGGTGGCGCTTCGCGCCACCCCAACACCTAGTTGGTGGGGGCGCTTCGCGCCCCCCCCAAGCCCCCCCGCGCGCGTAAGTCGTTACGCGCCATAATAGTTACGCGCCATTGTAGTTGTGTCCCTATGTCCCACCTGTGAATATAGATAGATATATATATATGGTTTTAACTACGTAAAACTTGCGAATATACAACATTCTTTGCTGTCCCATTGTCTTTGCATATAAATAGATTGTCAGGTTTACCGACTCTTGAACATGCAACATATAATGGTCCATGGGAAAACAATCTGTATTCAGATCTATACCTCATGATTCTAATGATTGCCCTTGAGCTTTGTTGATGGTGATTGCTAATCGACCATTCCCTGTCCCGGTGTCCCGGTCGTCATTTACATCCCCCTGTTTCCCCCGGTGTCCCCGTTGTAGTTGTGTCCCTGTGTCCCGGTCGTCATTTATATTCCCTGTGTCCCGGGTCCCGGTCGTCATTTGTATCCCGGTGTCCCGGTCTGTATATACATTCGTTTTTTAGTTTATTTTTTCTCCTTTATTTTTTTCCTTTTTTTTTCTTTTTTAGCTTATTTAGATTTTTAGATTTTTTAGTTTTTTTTATTAGTTTTTAGTTTTTTTTTCTTTTTAGTTTTTTTGTCCCGGTCGTCATTTATATCCCCCTGTTTCCCCCGGTGTCCCCGTTGTAGTTGTGTCCCTGTGTCCCGGTCGTCATTTATATTCCCTGTGTCCCGGTCGTCATTTGTATCCCGGTGTACCGGTCTGTATATACATTCGTTTTTTAGTTTTGTTTTTTTAGTTTTTTTAGTTTTTTAGCTTTTTTATTTTTTTTATTAGTTTTTAGTTTTTTTGTAGTTTTTGCCTTTTTTTTAGTTTTTTGAGTTTTTTAGCTTTTTTATTAGTTTTTAGTTTTTTTTTGTAGTTTTTGCCTTTTTTTAGTTTTTTTAGTTTTTTAGCTTTTTTATTTTTTTTATTAGTTTTTAGTTTTTTTTGTAGTTTTTGCCTTTTTTTAGTTTTTTCAGTTTTGACGTCACCTGATCCAGTTTTTTCAGGTGACGTCACCTGATCCACGATCCACAGATCCACAGACAACTTATTTTTATATATATAGATAGTTTTTTTTTTTACTTATGTCCTGGTCGTCATTTATACTCCCTGTGTCCCGGTGCTTTGTTGATTGCTAATCGAACATTCCTTTTGTCCTGGTCGCTTTCTCTTTGAGTGTCGTCATTTATTAGTTTTTTCCTTTTTTTTTTTAGTTTTTTATTGGTTTTTTTAGTTTTTTTAGTTTTTTAGCTTTTTTATTTTTTTTATTAGTTTTTAGTTTTTTTTGTAGTTTTTGCCTTTTTTTAGTTTTTTCAGTTTTGACGTCACCTGATCCAGTTTTTTCAGGTGACGTCACCTGATCCACGATCCACAGATCCACAGACAACTTATTTTTATATATATAGATAGTTTTTTTTTTTACTTATGTCCTGGTCGTCATTTATACTCCCTGTGTCCCGGCGCTTTGTTGATTGCTAATCGAACATTCCTTTTGTCCTGGTCGCTTTCTCTTTGAGTGTCGTCATTTATTAGTTTTTTCCTTTTTTTTTTAGTTTTTTATTGGTTTTTACCTTTATTTTAGCTTATTTTTCAGTTTTTTCCTTTTTTTTAGTTTTT
>NW_027068467.1:0-3730 GCF_032884065.1 Artemia franciscana
TTTATTATTGCAAATGGTAAAGAATGTGATTAAAGGCTCTTTTCCTATGTCAAAAGTTTTAGTTTTCGAGGGTAATAGCTACGTATGTTGAAAAAATGAAGATATTAGACTATTTTATGATTGCAAAGGTAAAGAATGTGATTAAAGGCTCTTTTCCTATTTCAAAAGTTTTAGTTTTCGAGGGTAATAGCTACTTGTTGAAAAAATGAAGATATTAGACTATTTTATGATTGCAAATGGTAAAGAATGTGATTAAAGGCTCTTTTCCTATTTCAAAAGTTTTAGTTTTCGAGGGTAATAGCTAAGTATGTTGAAAAAATGAAGATATTAGACATTTTATGATTGCAAATGGTAAAGAATGTGATTAAAGGCTCTTTTCCTATTTCAAAAGTTTTAGTTTTCGAGGGTAATAGCTACGTATGTTGAAAAAATGAAGATATTAGACTATTTTATGATTGCAAATGGTAAAGAATGTGATTAAAGGCTCTTTTCCTATTTCAAAAGTTTTAGTTTTCGAGGGTAATAGCTACGTTGTCTGTGGAAAAAATGAAGATATTAGACTTTTATGATTGCACATGGTAAAGAATGTGATTAAAGGCTCTTTTCCTATTCAAAAGTTTTAGTTTTCGAGGGTAATAGCTACGTATGTTGAAAAAATGAAGATATTAGACTATTTTATGATTGCACATGGTAAAGAATGTGATTAAAGGCTCTTTTCCTATGTCAAAAGTTTTAGTTTTCGAGGGTAATAGCTACGTATGTTGAAAAAATGAAGATATTAGACTATTTTATGATTGCAAATGGTAAAGAATGTGATTAAAGGCTCTTTTCCTATTTCAAAAGTTTTAGTTTTCGAGGGTAATAGCTACGTATGTTGAAAAAATGAAGATATTAGACTATTTTATGATTGCACATGGTAAAGAATGTGATTAAAGGCTCTTTTCCTATTTCAAAAGTTTTAGTTTTCGAGGGTAATAGCTACGTATGTTGAAAAAATGAAGATATTAGACTATTTTATGATTGCAAATGGTAAAGAATGTGATTAAAGGCTCTTTTCCTATTCAAAAGTTTTAGTTTTCGAGGGTAATAGCTACGTATGTTGAAAAAATGAAGATATTAGACTATTTTATGATTGCAAATGGTAAAGAATGTGATTAAAGGCTCTTTTCCTATGTCAAAAGTTTTAGTTTTCGAGGTAATAGCTACGTATGTTGAAAAAATGAAGATATTAGACTATTTTATGATTGCAAATGGTAAAGAATATGATTAAAGGCTCTTTTCCTATGTCAAAAGTTTTAGTTTTCGAGGGTAATAGCTCTTTCTGTGGAAAAAATGAAGATATTAGACAATTTTATGATTGCACATGGTAAAGAATGTGATTAAAGGCTCTTTTCCTATTTCAAAAGTTCTAGTTTTCGAGGGTAATAGCTACGTATGTTGAAAAAATGAAGATATTAGACTATTTTATGATTGCACATGGTAAAGAATGTGATTAAAGGCTCTTTTCCTATGTCAAAAGTTTTAGTTTTCGAGGGTAATAGCTACGTATGTTGAAAAAATGAAGATATTAGACTATTTTATGATTGCACATGGTAAAGAATGTGATTAAAGGCTCTTTTCCTATTTCAAAAGTTTTAGTTTTCGAGGGTAATAGCTACGTATGTTGAAAAAATGAAGATATTAGACTATTTTATGATTGCAAATGGTAAAGAATGTGATTAAAGGCTCTTTTCCTATTTCAAAAGTTTTAGTTTTCGAGGGTAATAGCTACGTATGTTGAAAAAATGAAGATATTAGACATTTTATGATTGCACATGGTAAAGAATGTGATTAAAGGCTCTTTTCCTATGTCAAAAGTTTTAGTTTTCGAGGGTAATAGCTACGTATGTTGAAAAAATGAAGATATTAGACTATTTTATGATTGCACATGGTAAAGAATGTGATTAAAGGCTCTTTTCCTATTTCAAAAGTTTTAGTTTTCGAGGGTAATAGCTACTATGTTGAAAAAATGAAGATATTAGACTATTTTATGATTGCACAATGGTAAAGAATGTGATTAAAGGCTCTTTTCCTATGTCAAAAGTTTTAGTTTTCGAGGGTAATAGCTACGTATGTTGAAAAAATGAAGATATTAGACATTTTATGATTGCAAATGGTAAAGAATGTGATTAAAGGCTCTTTTCCTATTTCAAAAGTTTTAGTTTTCGAGGGTAATAGCTACGTATGTTGAAAAAATGAAGATATTAGACTATTTTATGATTGCAAATGGTAAAGAATGTGATTAAAGGCTCTTTTCCTATTTCAAAAGTTTTAGTTTTCGAGGGTAATAGCTACGTATGTTGAAAAAATGAAGATATTAGACAATTTTATGATTGCACATGGTAAAGAATGTGATTAAAGGCTCTTTTCCTATTTCAAAAGTTTTAGTTTTCGAGGGTAATAGCTACGTATGTTGAAAAAATGAAGATATTAGACTATTTTATGATTGCAAATGGTAAAGAATGTGATTAAAGGCTCTTTTCCTATTTCAAAAGTTTTAGTTTTCGAGGGTAATAGCTACGTATGTTGAAAAAATGAAGATATTAGACTATTTTATGATTGCACATGGTAAAGAATGTGATTAAAGGCTCTTTTCCTATTTCAAAAGTTTTAGTTTTCGAGGGTAATAGCTTTGTCTGTGGAAAAAATGAAGATATTAGACTATTTTATGATTGCAAATGGTAAAGAATGTGATTAAAGGCTCTTTTCCTATTTCAAAAGTTTTAGTTTTCGAGGGTAATAGCTACGTATGTTGAAAAAATGAAGATATTAGACTATTTTATGATTGCACATGGTAAAGAATGTGATTAAAGGCTCTTTTCCTATGTCAAAAGTTTTAGTTTTCGAGGGTAATAGCTACGTGTGTTGAAAAAATGAAGATATTAGACTATTTTATGATTGCAAATGGTAAAGAATGTGATTAAAGGCTCTTTTCCTATTCAAAAGTTTTAGTTTTCGAGGGTAATAGCTACGTATGTTGAAAAAATGAAGATATTAGACTATTTTATGATTGCACATGGTAAAGAATGTGATTAAAGGCTCTTTTCCTATTCAAAAGTTTTAGTTTTCGAGGTAATAGCTACGTATGTTGAAAAAATGAAGATATTAGACTATTTTATGATTGCAAATGGTAAAGAATGTGATTAAAGGCTCTTTTCCTATGTCAAAAGTTTTAGTTTTCGAGGGTAATAGCTATGTCTGTGGAAAAAATGAAGATATTAGACAATTTTATGATTGCACATGGTAAAGAATGTGATTAAAGGCTCTTTTCCTATTTCAAAAGTTTTAGTTTTCGAGGCAATAGCTACGTATGTTGAAAAAATGAAGATATTAGACTATTTTATGATTGCAAATGGTAAAGAATGTGATTAAAGGCTCTTTTCCTATGTCAAAAGTTTTAGTTTTCGAGGGTAATAGCTACGTGTGTTGAAAAAATGAAGATATTAGACAATTTTATGATTGCAAATGGTAAAGAATGTGATTAAAGGCTCTTTTCCTATTTCAAAAGTTTTAGTTTTCGAGGTAATAGCTACGTATGTTGAAAAAATGAAGATATTAGACTATTTTATGATTGCAAATGGTAAAGAATGTGATTAAAGGCTCTTTTCCTATTTCAAAAGTTTTAGTTTTCGAGGGTAATAGCTACGTATGTTGAAAAAATGAAGATATTAGACAATTTTATGATTGCACA
>NW_027068468.1:0-3718 GCF_032884065.1 Artemia franciscana
TTTTATGATTGCAAATTGTAAAGAATGTGATTAAAGGCTCTTTACCTATGTCAAAAGTTTTAGTTTTCGAGGGTAATAGCTATGTCTGTGGAAAAAATGAAGATATTAGACTATTTTATGATTGCACATGGTAAAGAATGTGATTAAAGGCTCTTTTCCTATTTCAAAAGTTTTAGTTTTAGATGGTAAGAGCTACGTATGTTGAAAAAATGAAGATATTAGACTATTTTATGATTGCAAATGGTAAAAATGTGATTAAAGGCTCTTTTCTATGTCAAAAGTTTTAGTTTTCGAGGGTAAAGCTATGTCTGTGGAAAAATGAAGATATTAGACTATTTTATGATTGCATATGGTAAAGAATGTGATTAAAGGCTCTTTTCCTATTTCAAAAGTTTTAGTTTTCGAGGGTAATAGCTACGTATGTTGAAAAAATGAAGATATTAGACTATTTTATGATTGCAAATGGTAAAGAATGTGATTAAAGGCTCTTTTCCTATTTCAAAAGTTTTAGTTTTCGAGGGTAATCGCTACGTACGTTGAAAAAATGAAGATATTAGACTATTTTATGATTGCACATGGTAAATAATGTGATTAAAGGCTCTTTTCCTATTTCAAAAGTTTTAGTTTTCGAGGGTAATAGCTACGTATGTTGAAAAAATGAAGATATTAGACTATTTTATGATTGCAAATGGTAAAGAATGTGATTAAAGGCTCTTTTCCTATTTCAAAAGTTTTAGTTTTCGAGGGTAATAGCTACGTTTGTTGAAAAAATGAAGATATTAGACTATTTTATGATTGCAAATGGTAAAGAATGAAATAGGAAAAGAACCTTTAATCACATTCTTTACCATTTGCAATCATAAAATAGTCTAATATCTTCATTTTTTCAACATACGTAGCTATTACCCTCGAAAACTAAAACTTTTGACATAGGAAAAGAGCCTTTAATAACATTCTTTACCATTTGCAATCATAAAATAGTCTAATATCTTCATTTTTTTTACATACGTAGCTATTACCCTTTAAAACTAAAACTTTTGAAATAGGAAAAGAGCCTTTAATCACATTCTTTACCATGTGCAATCATAAAATTGTCTAATATCTTCATTTTTTCGACAGACATAGCTATTACCCTCGAAAACTAAAACTTTTGAAATAGGAATAGAGCCTTTAATCACATTCTTTACCATTTGCAATCATAAAATAGTCTAATATCTTCATTTTTTTTACATACGTAGCTATTACCCTCGAAAACTAAAACTTTTGAAATAGGAAAAGAGCCTTTAATCACATTCTTTACCATGTGCAATCAAAAAATTGTCTAATATCTTCATTTTTTCGACAGACATAGCTATTACCCTCGAAATCTAAAACTTTTGAAATAGGAATAGAGCCTTTAATCACATTCTTTACCATTTGCAATCATAAAATAGTCTAATATCTTCATTTTTTCAACATACGTAGCTATTACCCTCGAAAACTAAAACTTTTGAAATAGGAAAAGAGCCATTAATCACATTCTTTACCATTTGCAATCATAAAATAGTCTAATATATTCTTTTTTTTTCAACATACGTAGCTATTACCCTTGAAAACTAAAACTTTTGAAATAGGAAAAGAGCCTTTAATCACATTCTTTACCATGTGCAATCATAAAATTGTCTAATATCTTCATTTTTTCAACATAGTGTAGCTATTACCCTCGAAAACTAAAACTTTTGAAATAGGAAAAGAGCCCTTAATCACATTCTTTACCATGTGCAATCATAAAATAGTCTAATATCTTTATTTTTTCAACATACGTAGCTATTACCCTCGAAAAACTAAACTTTTGACATAGGAAAAGAGCCTTTAATCACATTCTTTACCATTTGCAATCATAAAATAGTCTAATATCTTCATTTTTTCAACATACGTAGCTATTACCCTCGAAAACTAAAACTTTTGACATAGGAAAAGAGCCTTTAATCACATTCTTTACCACTTGCAATCATAAAATAGTCTAATATCTTCATTTTTTTCAACATACGTAGCTATTACCCTCAAAAACTAAAACTTTTGACGTAGGAAAAGAGCCATTAATCACATTCATTACCATTTGCAATCATAAAATAGTCTAATATCTTCATTTTTTCAACATACGTAAGCTATTACCCTCGAAAACTAAAACTTTTGAAATAGAAAAAGATCCTTTAATCACATTCTTTACCATTTGCAATCATAAAATAGTCTAATATCTTCATTTTTTCAACATACGTAGCTATTACCCGCGAAAACTAAAACTTTTGAAATAGGAAAAGAGCATTTAATCACATTCTTTACCATTTGCAATCATGAAATAGTCTAATATCTTCATTTTTTCAACATACGTAGCTCTTACCCTCTAAAACTAAAACTTTTGAAATAGGAAAACAGCCTTTAATCACATTCTTTACCATTTGCAATCATGAAATAGTCTAATATCTTCATTTTTTCAACATAAGTAGCTCTTACCCTCGAAAACCAAAACTTTTGACATAGGAAAAGAGCCTTATTCACATTCTTTACAATTTGCAATCATAAAATAGTCTAATATCTTCATTTTTTTCCACAGACATAGCTATTACCCTCGAAAACTAAAACTTTTGAATAGGAAAAGAGCCTTTAATCACATTCTTTACCATTTGCAATCATAAAATAGTCTAATATCTTCATTTTTTCAACATACGTAGCTATTACCCTCGAAAACTAAACTTTTGACATAGGAAAAGAGCCTTTAATCACAGTCTTTACCATTTGCAATCATAAATAGTCTAATATCTTCATTTTTTCAACATACGTAGCTATTACCCTCGAAAACTAAAACTTTTGACATAGGAAAAGAGCCTTTAATCACATTCTTTACCACTTGCAATCATAAAATAGTCTAATATCTTCATTTTTTCAACATACGTAGCTATTACCCTCAAAAACTAAAACTTTTGACATAGGAAAAGAGCCATTAATCACATTCATTACCATTTGCAATCATAAATAGTCTAATATCTTCATTTTTTCAACATACGTAAGCTATTACCCTCGAAAACTAGAACTTTTGAAAATAGGAAAAGAGCCTTTAAATCACATTCTTTACCATTTGCAATCATAAAATAGTCTAATATCTTCATTTTTTCAACATACGTAGCTATTACCCCGCGAAAACTAAAACTTTTGAAATAGGAAAAGAGCCTTTAATCACATTCTTTACCATTTGCAATCATGAAATAGTCTAATATCTTCACTTTTTTCAACATACGTAGCTCTTATCCTCTAAACTAAAACTTTTGAAATAGGAAAAGAGCCTTTAATCAGATTCTTTACCATGTGCAATCATAAAATAGTCTAATATCTTAATTTTTTCCACAGACATAGCTATTACCCTCGAAAACTAAAACTTTTGAAATAGGAAAAGAGCCTTTAATCACATTCTTTACCATTTGCAATCATAAAATAGTCTAATATCTTCATATTTTCAACATACGTAGCTATTACCCTCGAAAACTAAAACTTTTGAAATAGGAAAAGAGCCTTTAATCACATTTTTTACCATTTGCAATCATAAAATAGTCTAATATCTTCATTTTTTCAACATACGTAGCTATTACCCTCGAAAAATAAAACTTTTGACATAGGAAAAGAGCCTTTAATCACATTCTTTTACCATGTGCAATCATAAAAATGTCTGATATCTTCATTTTTT
>NW_027068469.1:0-2500 GCF_032884065.1 Artemia franciscana
TAACAAATATGGCAATACTTTCTGCCAACATGGATCAGTATTGTTACAGATAGCTTTATGGCATGGCTATAACCAGCCCTCCTTTTTAACACTGCAGTAAAAGCCATTAGGATATCTGGTTGACGTACTTTTTCTGAGTGGTTGTGGTATGGAATTTTTGGAACCAGAATCATATTTAGATTTAAGTCTATATAATTATTGTTGGGAATTTATCAGTTCAACATTCCCTGACAACGCTGGCTGTACAAACCATGCCGCTACATAAGGGTCACTTTTTAGCGCTGCTATTCAGGGAATTGTTCAAAACCTTTGAATAATTCTTATAGTGTTTATTTATTTTCTGTCAAATCTCAGACAGCTGCTAAAATATGAAGACACTAAACAATATTTGATTGTCTTGGTATTGTATCAATGAATATAGGGAATAGAAACACTGAAGCTGCAGCTTGGGCCGGTCTTAAGGGAATACTCACCTCTATGGTTTTCCATCCTCCAGCAAGGACCTGATATTTCTAATTTTTTTTACTTATTAGAGGCTGGTGCTGTAATTTTAACTTCCGCTTAATTATACCTTACTTAACCCCTGCCATCCGATATGGACAAGTTAATGACCATTAGCTTCAACATTTGGGAATCTAAAAACTGTTTAAACTTCAAACAATTGATATAGCCAGCTTGAGGTCATGGAGTGTGAGTCCCCTTCTCCGGATGTTATTCGAATCTCGTGAGTTAAAGTTTTTGTTCCTATTGAAATAGGTTGCTCTTTACTTACTCTTCGTCACCGCGAATAGTTTTATCTTAAAATAACGATTATACAAGAAATGTGTTTCAATGTTTAATAAATTTGCAAAATTGAACGAAATTTAAAAGAATATTGAAGTAGAATATTTTCCTCTAGAAAATTAATTAACATTTTCTTTTTATCTTTTATTAAGTCTGTATTGCATTGGTCTACTAGCTTTTACTTGGGCTTTTAAGAATATCTTTCTTCGCTAGAATTTTTTTTCTTTCTCAAAATGGCAGTTTTCGCAATAAGATAATATATTGTATAATTTATCTTATATTAAGATCTCTCTAAATTTTTCTGAATCTCAAAGTGAAGGGTTATTATTAGTTAAAGCTGTTGTAGTTAAACGATTTTATTAATATTGCTGATTTTATGTTCAGATTGTTTCAAACAGTATTTCAAACATTGTTTCAACCGTATTTCAAACAGTAGGTTGTACGAAAAGTGTGGTTCAATCCCGTTTTCTAGGGCTATAATGAAAGAAAGGTTGAGATGGCTAGGCCACGTTCTACGGATGAAAGATTACCGAAGATTGTCCTTTTTGGCCAACCGTTACACGGAAAGCAGGTCGTCCTTGTCTGGGTTGGGAGGATGTCATAAATAAAGATTTAAAGGAAATGGGAACTTCCTGGGAGGTTGTAAAGAGGGAGGCTTTATATAGATTAGGCTGGAGGAGGAGCGTGCGTAGCTGTGTTGGCCTCAGGCGGCTTGGTGCTGCAGTGAGTTATTATTATTATTATTAGTAGTAGTAGTAGTAGTAGTAGTAGTAGTAGTAGTAGTAGTAGTAGTAGTAGTAGTAGTAGTAGTAGTAGTAGTAGTAGTAGTAGTAGTAGTAGTAGTAGTAGTAGTAGTAGTAGTAGTAGTAGTAGTAGTAGTAGTAAGTAGTAGTAGTAGTAGTAGTAGTAGTAGTAGTAGTAGTAGTAGTAGTAGTAGTAGTAGTAGTAGTAGTAGTAGTAGTAGTAGTAGTAGTAGTAGTAGTAGTAGTAGTAGTAGTAGTAGTAGTAGTAGTAGTAGTAGTAGTACTAGTAGTAGTAGTAGTAGTAGTAGTAGTAGTAGTAGTACTAGTAGTAGTAGTAGTAGTAGTAGTAGTAGTAGTAGTAGTAGTAGTAGTAGTAGTAGTAGTAGTAGTAGTAGTAGTAGTAGTAGTAGTAGTAGTAGTAGTAGTAGTAGTAGTAGTAGTAGTAGTAGTAGTAGTAGTAGTAGTAGTAGTAGTAGTAGTAGTAGTAGTAGTAGTAGTAGTAGTAGTAGTAGTAGTAGTAGTAGTAGTAGTAGTAGTAGTAGTAGTAGTAGTAGTAGTAGTAGTAGTAGTAGTAGTAGTAGTAGTAGTAGTAGTAGTAGTAGTAGTAGTAGTAGTAGTAGTAGTAGTAGTAGTAGTAGTAGTAGTAGTAGTAGTAGTAGTAGTAGTAGTAGTAGTAGTAGTAGTAGTAGTAGTAGTAGTAGTAGTAGTAGTAGTAGTAGTAGTAGTAGTAGTAGTAGTAGTAGTAGTAGTAGTAGTAGTAGTAGTAGTAGTAGTAGTAGTAGTAGTAGTAGTAGTAGTAGTAGTAGTAGTAGTAGTAGTAGTAGTAGTAGTAGTAGTAGTAGTAGTAGTAGTAGTAGTAGTAGTAGTAGTAGTAGTAGTAGTAGTAGTAGTAGTAGTAGTAGTAGTAGTAGTAGTAGTAGTAGTAGTAGTAGTAGTAGTAGTAGTAGTAGTAGTAGTAGTAGTAGTAGTAGTAG
>NW_027068470.1:0-3689 GCF_032884065.1 Artemia franciscana
CAACCCCATCCCCTCAACCCCTCCCCCAGCCAAAAACATCCCCCTGAAAGTGTCTATACACTTCCCAATAACCATTACTATATGTAAACACTGATCAAGGTCTTTAACTTGCAGCCACTCCCACGGGGACTGTCGGGGAGTAAGTCGTCCCCAAAGACATAGTTATTAGATTTTTCGACTATGCTGAATAAAATGGCTATCTCAGAATTTTGATCCGGATTTGAACTGGGAGAAAAATGAGCGAAGGAGGGGTCCAATTTTTTGATCACTTAAAAAGGGCACTAAAACTTTCAATTTCCGTTAGGATGAGCCCTCTCACGACATTTTAGGAGCACTGGGTCGATACGATCACCCTTGGGGAAAAAACAAACAAACAAAAAAAACAACAAATAAACACGCATCAGTGATCTGTCTTGTGGCAAAAAATGCAAAATTCTACATTTTTGTTGATAGGAGCTTGAAACTTCTACTGTAAGGTCTTTTGATACGCTGAATCTGATGGTGTCATTTTTGCTAAGATCCTACGACTTTTAGGGGGTGTTTCCCCCTATTTTCCTAAATAAGGCAAATTTTCTCAGGCTCGTAACTTTTGATGGGTAAGACTAAACTTGATGAAACTTATATATTTAAAATCAGCATTAAAATGCGATTCTTTTGATGTAGCTATTGATATCAAAATTCATTTTTTTAGAGTTTTGGTTACTATTGAGCCGGGTCGCTCCTTACTATAGTTCGTTACCACAAACTGTTTGATAGAAAAATGAATTAATATTCTGAAAACAAAATTTTGGTTTGTTTCCTTGAATAGGAGATATGTTCAAAATCTCAGAAGAAAGTTATATTTTCGTCTAAAAGTGCTTCAATTAAACTGATATTTTTTGTCTATTCTTTACAACAAGCTTTTTATTCTTCTTATTTCTGAAGAGACAAAAAAACTAATAAGAGTTGAGAGAAAGAGTCAAACTTTAGCGTAAAGAGTGGGGCGTTGAGGAGGGAGCAGCCCCTTTCATGTACAAATTAATTTCTGTTCGTTTTAAGTTTCAATGTCGCTCCTTACTTTCAGTTAAAAAAAAAACTTTTTTTTATTGAATTTCTGAAAGTTTTTGAATCAATGCATGTTTTGATTTTGGCTCTCAGTGAATGAATAATTAAAACGAAATTTGTATATTTATTTCTTTGGCTAAATGGCTTTCTCGTAGCTTTGATCCAATGATTTTGAGAAAAAACGAACGGGGGAGCAGGCCTAGTTGCCCTTCAATGTTTTGGTTACTTAAAAATGCAACTAGCACTTTTAATTTCTTACGAATGTTTTCAGTAATTAGTAAATGATATTAGTAAAAATATGCGTTTCGTAAAGAGCGAGGTATAAGGAGGAGGTGAACCCCTCTTATAGGACCACTGGGTCGATACGATCACCCCTGAAAAAACAAAACAAAAAAAAAAACAAATAAACACGCATCCGTGATCTGCCTTCTGACAAAAAACACAAAATTCCACATTTTTAAACAGTTCGTGGTAACGAGCTGTAGTAAGGAGCGACCAGGCTCAATAGTAACCAAAACTCTAAAAAAATGGAATTTTGATACCAATAGTTATACCAAAAGAATGGCATTTTAATGCTGATTTTAAATATATAAGTTTTATCAAGATTAGTCTTACCCATCAAAAGTTACGAGCCTGAAAAAACTTGCCTCATTTTAGAAAAACTGGGGAAACATCTTAACAAAAATCACACATCAGATTCAGCGTATCAGAGAACCTTGTTGTGGAAGTTTCAATCCCCAATCTATAAAAACATGGAATTTCGCATTTTTTGCCAGAAGACAAATCACAGATTCGTGTTTATTTGTTTTTTTTTCCAGGGGTGATCGTATTGACTCAGTGGTCCCATAATGTCGCGAAAGGGCTCATTCTAACGGAAATTATAATTTCTAATACCCTGTTTAAGTGACCAAAAATTGGAGGGCACCTAGGCCCCCTCCCACGGTCATTTTCCCCCAAATTCACCGGATCAAAATTCTGAGATAGCCATTTTATTCACCACAGTCGAAAACCCCAATAACTATGTCTTTGAGGACGACTTATTCCCCCGCAGCCCCCGTGGGAGGAGCTGCAAGTTACAATCTTTGACCAGACGTTTTCAGGGGGATTTTTTTGGTTTGGGGGGGGGGGATATTTGAGGGGGAGGGTTACCGGGGAGGGTTTTTCCATGGACGAACTTCTCATGGGGGAAGAGACTTTCAATGGAGGGGGCGCAGGATTTTCCAGCGTTGTTTAAAAAAAACAATGAAAAAATAAACATGAAAAGTTTTTTTTTCTACTGAAAGTAAGAAGCAGCATTAAAACTTAAAACGAACAGAAATTATTACGCATCTGAGGGGTCTACCTCCTCGTAATACCTTGCTCTTTACGCTAAAGCATTTTTAGTAATTTCAACTATTTATTCTACGGCCTTTGTGATTCAGGGGTCATTCTTAAGGAATTGGGAAAAATTTAAGCTTTAATATCAAGAGCGAGGTATCGACGATGGGTGAGCCCCCTCATATACGCAATAAAAACATATGAATATTGAAGTTCGCTACGTAATTTAATTCGTAAGTTCCGTATATTTTTTCTGTGTGCACATATAGTAATGGTTACTAAGAAGTGTACAGACGTTTTCAGGGGGATTTTTTTTGGTTTGGGGGGGTATATTTGAGGGGGAGGGTTACCGGGGAGGATTTTTCCATGGACGAACTTCTCATGGGGGAAGAGACTTTCAATGGAGGGGGCGCAGGATTTTCTAGCGTTGTTTAAAAAAAACAATGAAAAAATAAACATGAAATGTTTTTTTTCTACTGAAAGTAAGAAGCAGCATTAAAACTTAAAACGAACAGAAATTATTACGCATCTGAGGGGTCTACCTCCTCGTAATACCTCGCTCTTTACGCTAAAGCATTTTTAGTAATTTCAACTATTTATTCTACGGCCTTTGTGATTCAGGGGTCATTCTTAAGGAATTGGGAAAAATTTAAGCTTTAATATCAAGATCGAGGTATCGACGATGGGTGAGCCCCCTCATATACGCAATAAAAACATACGAATATTGAAGTTCGCTACGAGAGAGAGAGAGAGAGAGAGAGAGAGAGAGAGAGAGAGAGAGAGAGAGAGAGAGATCGGTAAGACTTCTGCTTATTTGTCCCACCAACTTTCATCCCAACCCCTCCAATCTAAGCGTTTTCCATCATTTTAGGTCCCCCCAATGTCACCAGATCCAGTCGGGATTTAAAATAAGAGCTTTGAGACACAATATCCTTCTAAATATCAAACTTCATTAAGATCTGATCACCCATTTGTAAGTTACAAATACATCCTTACCCAATATACATCCAGAATATACATCCATATACACCCAATATACATAACCTTACCCAATTGTAGAAACGAATCATAATTTTGAGTGAGAAGCCCCTTACAAGTTCAAAGTCTTATCAGTGTTACTCCTGTCAAAGGCCTTTTAAAGATACTTGTTTACCGGTTTAAAGACCGCATTCCAGTCTGAACTATACCATAAAAGGTGATAATTGTTTTTTCAATGCAGGTGAAGTAATTATGAGTAATTATGGAATATAATAGCTTAAAAAACAGTGAAAAGTTGAATTTTTCTAAGGTAAGCAAGGATTTACACTTTTAGTAGTAATATAGGATCA
>NW_027068471.1:0-3688 GCF_032884065.1 Artemia franciscana
TATGACCCTAAAAACTCTCTACGCAAGAGAATAATGAATCACTTAAATCACCCCTATCATTTAGTTAACGTTAGACCTTGGCATACAATCATATTTGTCTCGTATCAATGGTGACGGGATGTCTCGCGACAAGCTACTTTTCAAGAAATACATTCGACGAAGGCTGGATTTGGATTACAATGAGGAATAATTTTGTTTATTGTTTCTGAAATTTTCTTTTCTGTCTCTTTCTTTTGGGCATTTTTTCACAAAAGCCTATCGCAAAATATTGAAGTTGGGGCCTTGTGACCCCAAATTGGAGTAAAAAGATTTAATCCGTTCCAAGTACCCCTACTTATTACAAGTATCCTTCTGGCTTCAGGGGTTACAGTAACTTGAGCCCACCATGCCTTGATAGAAAACAATTTTGATCAGTGTCTACAGAAGCTCCTGATTACTGTGCTGTTGGGAATATACTTCTCGTTTCTCTAAGGGTTGAAATATATAGAGGTCTCTTTCACTATTGCAGATAGAATCTATGGATCTACATTCTTTTTAGTGACAGGTTTTCATGGTTTACATGTGCTTATTGGCACTATTTTTCTCATAATTTGTATTTTGCGACATTTTAAATGCTACTTCTCCCCCCAACATCATTTCGGGTTTGAGGCTGCAGCTTGATACCGACACTTTGTTGACATTGTATGATTATTTCTTTATCTTTCTATCTAATGATGAGGAGAATAAAATCTTTCTAGCATAAATATTATGCTCGACTTCCAATCGAGGGATCCTATTAGGGAAAGATAATTATTTTAGTTTGATTGAGAATTTTTATACTTGTTTTTATTATGCTGACCCTGGGGGTGGTTATTAATAAAAAAAAGTGTCTCTAGATCGTGAGAAAAGTTCCCCATTTGAATGTGAATTTGATCCTTTAAATTCCTGTCGTGTCCCCTTTTCTATACGGTTTTTTGTTAATGCTCTAATTTTTCTTATTTTTGTAGTGTAAATTACCCTGCTCCTACCTATAGTATTTCTGAATATGTCCTACCCAGGAACCTATTTGGTTATCTTCTTTTCTTTCGTCCTTGTTGCGAGAATATTTTATGAATTAAAGGGGGAAGCCCTCAGATGAATTAAATAATTCTTAGCTTTATTGGAGGTTAGTTTATTTAGGAGAATAGTTTAATCAGAACATAGGGTTTGCATCCTAAAGGAGGGGATATCCTTTCTCTCAGAGTGAGAATTGATGTTACCAGATCCAATTTCGACCTAAATTAAGACCTCTTGGTCCCCACTCTTTAACAGAAGCTAATTAATAGCGCTTCATTTTTAATGAAGAGGAAGGGATAACCCCTGTTAAAAGGCAGAAAGAAGGATGACAGTTGCTAACTCTTCAACCGGGTAGTTAAATTCTACTCACTGCCTATTTATGTAGTATATTTAATACAATGCGTTTTCAATGCATAGATTGACAAATGTCTCTTAAATATTTCCAGGAATAATCCACCCCAACATCTTCAGTTTTGTGCTCTTCCTAAGCTATAGAAATATATAAATAGTGTGAACAATAAAGAAGATAGAATGAGCACCTTATACGGGGAAGAAGTTAAGAACGAAAATAGATATGAGCCCCACGAATTGTTTTGGTAGATCAGCGAGGGTCCCGCTTCTTCTACCCAACCGCAATCATCCTCATAGTAAAGAAGTTCACCCATAGCTAAGGGTATGAAGCTTCTCCGCCCTGTAATGAATGGTAAAAATAATATTCTAATTAGATAGTGTCTTACACCTAAGCTGAGTGATTTGATAAAGTAAGGTAGAACGACCCCTATTCCGATAAGGTAGAGGAGAAGAATCTTCTCGAATGCACCTAAGATAATTCTTGCATCCCCCAGGAAGCACCAATAAAGAATATATCCTCCTATAACGGACAGAAAGGACAAAAAGGGGGGTTAGATAATCGCCTTCTTCGTCCTTAAAATGGCAGCTTAGATTATAGTTATAGGAGCATAAGCATATTATTACGATTCGGGTGGAATAAGTTCTTGTTAAAAGACATGAGACTAATATGAGTAGGCTGGGAATCAATAGACCCAGGTCCTCTGAAGATTCAATAATTAAGTATTTCGAAAAGAAACCCGGTAAAATGGGAATCCTATCAGTCTTAAAGAACAGACTAAGATGATATAGCTAGTGTAAGGAAGTATTTTAGACACCCCTCCTATTCGACGTATATCTTGTACACCTAATGAGTGGCTTACGACCCCTGAGTATATAAAAAGAAGGGCCTTAAAGAGCGCACGAGCAAAGAGATGAAATTAACAAAATAGTGTAAGTCCCAAACCTAAAAAAAAGTGTTATTACTCCTTACTGACTCAATGTGGACAATGCAATTACTCGTTTTAAATCGTTTTCTCCGAAAGCGGCTAGCCCTGAAAAAAAAAGGAAGTTAGGGCCCCCATGGTAACAATTAGGGAACATCCTCTCTCTTCAAATGAAGAAGACAAGCGATTCATCAAATAGATCCCAGCCGTCACCAGAGTAGAAGAGTGAACTAAAGATGAGACAGGAGTTGGGGCAGCTATGGCTGCTGGTAATCACGCAGAGAAAGGTAGCTGAGCTCTTTTGGCGTAAGAAGATAGAATGAAAAGGAGCATGATTGATAAAGAGAAATATCTTAAAAATATATAGTCTCAACTTCTAGAGTAAAAGATTAGCCCCAATGATCATAAAATTAGTACATTCCCCACCCAGTTTCTTAGCATGGTGATTATTACTCTAGAAGAAGAAGTGTAATTTTTCTAGAATATGATTAAGAAATAAGAGGTGATTTCTAATCCATCTCAACCCAACATTGATCCGTCTGAAGATATGATTAACAAAACCATAAATGAGATGAATCCTAGTATTATGTATATGAAGCGGTTTAGAAAAATTTCATCGCTTATATAATAAGAAGAATAGATTATAACTTGAGAAGAAATCAGGAGCGATAGAAAGATAAATGATAATCCTAATCAATCTAAGCAGACTCGATAATGCAAATGCAAGAAGGATATTTTTAGTAAGTAAGTTTCATTGGATACAAACAATAAGAGTGAACAACAAATAGCCGTTACTCCGATAATTAATAGAATGTAACCTGATACGATTTATAACAATACTGTTAGAGATGATTCTCCTTTAGTTCCACAAACTAATATTCTTTTTAAACTAACAGTAAACGAAGATTAAAGTTAATAGAGAGATGAAGTGGGCACTTCCGACTACACATTCTCTTAGACTGTATTCTAATCAATTAAAAATACATAGGCTTTCCCTATGACTGGTACTGCAGTACAGAAAAATACAGTAACAAGATGAGAAAAAACATTAGGCTCCGGATAGTGCTACTACCATTCAATCTAAACTGAATACACAAATAAATTAATATATCTCGGAAAAGAAGTTGAGTGATGGGGGGAGTCCTATATTAAGAAAAAACTATGACCGAGCCATCAAAAGCATAGATATGGAAAAAGAGAAATTGTTCTACGGGTGAGCAAGAATCTACTACTTCAAATACGCACATAGAATAGATAGCTTAAAAAAAATAATCCGGAAGAGCAGATCCCGTGAGACACCATTATTAAAATTGATCTTGAATTCGTGTAGGTACAGGATATAAGTATACCCAAAATGACAAACGATATATGAGCTACAG
>NW_027068472.1:0-3684 GCF_032884065.1 Artemia franciscana
CCAATTTTACCTCACGATGTGACGTTTATTCATCCTATAATTCGGTGCTTTCCATTTTTCTGATATTATTTATTTTCCTGGTCCACGGCCAAGTTCTTGATTACGATAATTTAGTGGACAGTGAAGAATATAAGAATTGAACTTCTTTTCTCTTGAACCATATCCGAAAAGTATTTGAATTTCACGGTCACAAACGCATTGGTGGTAGAAATTTACAGTCTTTTTCTCTGAATAAACAACTCTTTCTTTTTTTTTGGATTTCTGAAGAATAAGTTTACCTACATTCCCATTAAAAAATCAATTCGTTTAGATTAAATTTTTTTCCTAGTCTTATTACTGGTTGGAAAAAAGGTTTGAACGATTTAGGATCTAGTTTCATGAATATTTTTCACGAATTGTGACTAGCTAGAAGTGAATTTTCGTGCTTGAATATTACTCCATGTTCTACGATGTCTTGATCATTTTTATATAGTGCTGATCATTTCAAAGAAGCTGATTGACTATTTTCTTAAAATCTTTTACTAAACACAGGGGTAAGAAACATATACAGAAATATATGGGTTAAGTGTATCAAAAATAAAAACATTTTGGCACAAGTATTTTAAATGAGTATCAATGAACAGTGGTATATGGTACTATATATCACGCAAATGCGATATATGAAGAGAACGTAAAATAAGGAATTGAATGGTAGCCTACTGCTTTTACTATTATTAAACTTCCTTCAATGGAGCTCTTGATCTAGATTATTAGCCTACCTTGCATCCTAGCCTAGTCTTATTTCCCCTGATATAGTTCAATATGGGATATCTAAAACCAGGCTGTACAAGAAAGTCTGTTATTTTTCCTGAAAATGGTAATATTGTAGGAAACAAATAGTGTACAAAAAACAATGCAAGGCAGAACAATCGTTGAAGTTTCGTAGATCGTCTATGCCATTGGGTATATAATTTACATTGTCATTAGTAGACCATATAGTAAAAGGAATTGAATGACGCTGTTAGATTATCTTTATTATAAACAAAGTTTTCAAATCAAAGAACATTGCATATAGTTTCGAAATTGTGATGATTTCATTCCCCTTTTAGTCTCCCTATTTGCACATATGTTTAGCAATGTCTTTTTCCTTATGTTGTTTAATTTACATTTGGTATCTTTTTTGTATTTTATGCTGTGAAGAAGTTTATAAATGTCGATTTGGTAAAACATATTGGGCTTATAGAGATGTTTAAATTTATGGCAAATAGTCTCGAAGGGATGTGGATGCCTTTATACCTGCTTTTTGTCTTTTTTGTAAAGAAACTTATTTAATATTACTAAAAAACTGAAGTCACTATCCCAGATACTTTTTTAATTACTCAGATCTTATGCCCGATTGAAACTAATTTTAGGCAATTTTGTTCCTTCAGTTTCAAAACAAAGTAACTTTGAACAATTGAAGAGTGAACAGCTACACCATTTATATCTGAAATGTTTAATAGATAACAAGCTGAATGACTATTCTTTACAAATCTTTTACTAAACACAGTGCTAAGAAACAAAAACAGAAATATATGGGTTGATTTTATCAAAAACAAAAATTTTCTTGCAATAGGTACTTTAACTTAGCATCAATGAATAGTACTGTTATAAGAAAGTTACAAATTTGTATTTTTTTTCAGTGACTACAAGCTTAAATTTATTTAAAGAATCTTTCTTTTACATTTCGTTACTCTTTCTGTCTACAAAATATTGTTTATAGGTAATGGCTATTTAGGTCCCAATGAAATATTATTTCTGTTGTTTTTCCAGTTACTGAGCTTATGAAAAATGGGGTAATTTGAGGGATCGCTATATCCGTCTCAAGAAAATAAGGAAGAGCTCCAAGTGGCTCTAGTGCTGATGCAAGTTTAAACCCAGAAGAGCGAAAACTTGTCAAAAAAATGAACTTCATCCATGACCATATTGTGTAGAGGAACAGAAAAACACCAGGAAAGACTGTTCAGCATGAAATTGGTATGACTAGTGAGAGTCCATTAGACTACCCCACCACCCTTTTTGCTAATAATCACGATTCAGTATTTTCACATTCTGCAAAAACCAGCCGACTAAATAGAATTGTAGTAAATAATGATGGTGTATTTTATTTTATTACACCATTTAAAGACATTTTCATGACCAATGAACCAAGTGCTTCTTCTATTAATCAAAATACTACAACTGAACTACTAGGAACTTCAAAATAAAAAAGGACTGTGTCTGAAGATTCAACTGACTTGAATACAATTATTACACATTATATCAAGCAAAGAGGCAAAAATAACATAAATAGTTACTTGGATCAGCATGATCCAGACAAGTAGGAGAAAAACAAAGTAAAGAGACAGTTTTTACCTAAAGTAAATTAAAATTTGTTAAGAGACATGGCTGTCATGACCCTATAACTAATGGGAAAATAGTAAAAATTTAAAAACTTTTAAATTATGCTCTTTCCCTTTGTCAAGATACAATTCCTTTAGGTGAAACTAAATACCTAGCTAGGTTGTCACTGAAACAATGGGAGTTTCCTGATGCATTATTGCTTCTACACTGTCTGTGTTCATAGGACTGAGCTAGTTGATGTTTCATTTTGATCAATCTGAGTTCCACGTTTCTGGATGAGAAAATTCTACAAACATAAGCATGTTAAAACTTGTAATTTTACATTTTCTGGTCGGAGAATAATCTCAATCCGAAATATTTTAAAATATTTGGTAAAAATTCCAGACACAATCTCAATTGATCGACAGGCACTTAAATTCTGTAGTTATAGATTTTTTGTTCCTCTGAAAGCCTGTTTCCACGGTATGGGCTCATTATGTAGTCTTTTAGAGGGAATGTTTCATCAGCAACGATGAAATAAGGGAATTTTCCATGAGTTCAAGACAATGGTTTGGATCTGGGAGTTTAATTGCACCACATTCAATTTGCTGTCCAAACTCTTATCTTGAAAAGCTCCTTCCATCACTCCCATATGCATCAACATCAACAAACTTGAATTGGCAATTTACATTGCTTGCTCCTAGCAGAACTATATTATTGTAAATTTATAGTTGTAAAATTGGGAGCCTGAATTATATGAAAACTGAATTCTAATGTGTTTTCCATCCACGGCTCCACACAGTTTGGAAGTGATGACTTTGCCTTGTTTGGCTAATTTCTTCTAAATCGCATGTATAAGACAGTTTTAAAAATAGATCCTTAAGAGCTTCGTAAATAGCATTCAATGTGTCTTTTATTATTCTAGATACTGTTGAAAAGCCAACTCTTAAATTATATTGCATAGAGGTCATTGACATCCCTGTGACAATGTACCTAAATATTAATTTCAAATTTATTTCTCAAGGGATTGGCCTCTGAATGTTGGCATGATTCTTTGTCAGCTTGTTCTTTACTTTGTCAAATATCTGTAAATACTCATGTATTCTAAACCTTGTGTAGTTAAAAAAATTGTCCTCATCCACACTTAACATGTATTGTACCAAGGCAGTATGGCTCTTCTCCTCTCTTTCCTTTTGGCTGAAGATTGGATGGATAAATTGCTTTGGATAGGAGAAAGCACTTAACCCAGACCATTGATTGCTCAACATCTGGTTTTCGGTAATGCAACACCTTACTCAAATGAAACATTACTAAATACCACATTGTTTGACCCTTAATATTGTA
>NW_027068473.1:0-3679 GCF_032884065.1 Artemia franciscana
TATATATATATACATATATTATATATATATATATATATATATATATATATATATATATATATATATATATATATATATATATATAAAAATATATATATACATATATATATATATACATATTATATATATATATATATATATATATATATATATATATATATATATACATATATTATATATATACATATATATATATATATATATATATATATATATATATATATATATATATATATATATATATATATATATATATATATATATATATATATATATATATATATACATATATATATATATATATATATATATATATATATATATATATATATATATATATATATATATATATATATATATATATATATATATATATATATATATACATATATATATATATATATATATATACATATATATATATATATATATATATATATATATACATACGTATATATATATGTATATATATATATATATATATATACATATATATATATATATATATATATACATACATATATATATATATATATATATATATATACATATTATATATATATATATATATATATATATATATATATATATATATATATATATATATATATATATATATATATATATATATATATATATATATATAAAGACCTCCATACAAACAGTTACGCAGTTTTTTGCTAGTAGAAGACAGGATTGTTTCTTTTCAAAACGAGGCTTGAGCGAAAAATCAACAAGAAAACCTTAAAAACTTCATAATAATGACACAAACCAGAAAAAAGCCTTAGAAATACACGATTTTACGAATGAATGGACCCGTCGGCCTAAGATGGGTCCAGGAAGCAAAGGAAATTTTTAATGTTCTTGAAACTTTGATGATATGGGAAATGACGTCCATAGTCAGGCTACCCAGCTGCCTGCTATGGCCATTGGCCAACTGTGCCTTGATTTCCATAGAATCCCTACTATTGCATATTTTCAATTCGTAATATTATTCAGCCTATGGAGAGGGAGGGGGATCCTGATTTAGGGGAAAGCAGTTCTAAATTATCATAACAGTTACTAATTACACAAATGATGTTTGTGTTACTGACTGAAAAGCTATTTGTAGGAGGAAAGCGCAATTGAAAACTCGGAACTAATATCTCATCTGAGTACATTGCTTAATGAAAAGCTAATATCCAATTATAAGTATTGTAACCCTCTTTGAGGAGTCGCTCTTTCCCAGAAACCATATACACCAGGTAGCACGTGACCAGCGTGGTGGAACTATGCAAAGCGTTTTGAGGACTGTGCAAAGCGTGGCAGAACTGTGCGGCATATATGGCATTCGGAGATGCACACCAGATGACAGGAAGTCAGTGCCCTATTCACCTTTCTTAGGTTTACTATACCACTGCACAAGGTAGCACAATTTGACGAGTGGCAGAATAGGTGATACATCTTGAGAGGTATTAATTTACACAAATTTATTTAGCGTACCGGTGTTTGGATTTCTGGAATCTATTGTGGAACTTTATATTTTCCTTGATATAAACGAAGAATAGGGATTGCAGCTTAGACCTTTCGGTGAATTCACACATTCACATTTTGATAGGAGTGATCCCATATTCAGGGAAAGGGATTACAGTGTTTAGCCCCCCCCCCCCCCTCCCCACGAAATTTCTGTCCGACTCATCAAAGTAGCAAAGTACATATATTTTTTTGCATTTTGTGAAATTTTTGTAAGCCCCACACACACACACACACACACAAATCCTGCATGTGGCCTTTCCTATGGTAAGGATTCCAACCCCCTAATTTCAGAAGATTTCTAATTAATTTGTAAATTAATCTCAAAATATCCTAAAATGTTCTTATGAATTACTTTGCAAACTTTGAAACACGGTCCCCACTAACCTAAATCCCAAATTCTTCCTTATTTGTTTTTAAATGGCTTCTGAGACCACACTGGCCACAAATGCCGTAAGAGTAAACGAAGAACAAAATAAGATGAAAATGTGATGAAATAGAAAGACAAAAAAACAACAAGAATGGTTTTCAGACAATGAGAAACAGATAACGAAAACAAAGTAAATATATCGGCAAGGACCTCAACTAAGCCGTCCTCTGTGCTCAATATGTATAGATATAGTACTGATTGTACAGTACATATTGTATAGATATAGTATCTATACAATATGTATAGATATATAGTACTGGAAGTAGCCCTAGCACGGCTACTTAGCAGGCATGTTTTATTGAACCATTTCTTTTAATCTATGCTCAATTAACCTTAGCGAAGGTTTATATAACTCTAGCCATTCGTCCGTGAGACGTTGCATAAAAGTCCTTTTGACAACCTGAATGCAGTGCACTATCTTCACACGCAAGATGCAGTTAAACTCTTTTGGTTTAGCTTAATAGTTCTGGTTGATATAGTTGAAGTTGCAGTAGTATTTGAAGGCACACTTCCAATCGCAGAAGTACTACCAGCATTAATAGTCGTCACAGTCGCTAGCAATAGCGTTGCAGTCACGACTTTTTCGGATTCGTAAGCTCAAGTTATCGTGCTTGCGGTCGCTGCCACAATTAGTCACAATCGCAAGTAGCCGTAGTAGCATTTGATTTGTACTTGGAGTAGCGAGTAGTCACAGTCACAATCATTAACGGTCTTAAGTTTACGCAGTCGTATGTAGTCATAATTGCAAGTAGTCACAGTCCTGATCGTAACTACTCGCAGTCGAAGCTGCAAACAATTAGACTTGAAAGTCCTCACAATTTGTTCATAGTCTTAGTCACGAGTGATCGTAGCTACAGACAAAGTAGTGACAGCAATAGTGGTCCTAAAAGTTTCATGTTAATACCCTTGGCCATCCCAAATGGCCAAGTGCCCAAATAAAAGTTTTTTTTTACGAGAATTGCAGATATTTGAAGCTTATTCTCATTTTTCTTCTATTTTTGAGACAACGATACACACCAAAAACAAATTTAGTGCCATTATAAGCATCCAAAACGAAAACCCCTTACCTCCACTAGAGTAGAGACAAAAAAGGCGGAAGCTCACATTCGACAGAAAATAGATTCCATATTTGAATCAGACAGTTATAATTGAAAAATAATGTCTTGATTATTTACTTTTATTAGATTATTAAACGCTTAAATAAGTGATCTTTTTTCTCATACAGCTCAAATGGCCGTTGTGGACGCTCTGACTTCAGAAGCAAACAAGAACAATCAGCTTGCTACAATTATATAGTGTAGCAGGTATAGCAACTGATTTCAGCTCAAGCCTGAATGAAGTTTAAGTTGAAGTTTAAAAGACTTCTGTCCTAAGTCACCCAAAAAACTAGATTCCTATATCTCTGTGCTCAGCCGATCAACTTCCACTCGCGGATCCAGGAGGCCGGGAGAACCCTGCCCCCCCCCATCCCCATAAAAAAACCACCAAAGCTTTTTTTCAACTGCAAACAAATCGAAGAAGGCAAAAAGGGTAGGATTTTTGAATGGGGGAGTAACAAAGGAAACCAATAATACAAACCCATTGACAGCTGGGATAGAAATGAGTCACTACCAATTAGGCTTACGATTTACCCCGCTGACTGAATTTTACAAACCTGTTCATCATCAGCTATCGTCATTATAAATATGTTTGAAGTATTCAGAATATAAAATTAAAACGTTTCTTGTCCCATGAACC
>NW_027068474.1:0-2601 GCF_032884065.1 Artemia franciscana
ATAACCCCTGCCAACCAGTTTTGACTGACTATCCCGCCACTACCATCGGGAATCGTACACGAAAATTTAACAGCTCCTATTTCTTGGCATACCCATGGCTCGAATATTCAAAAGAACAGGACTCGGTGTTCTGTTTCAATTGCCGACATTTCAGTGGATCCTTGCTAAGATCAGGCGAAAGGTATGGAGCTAGAGCATTCATTGACGTAGGATTTAGAAAGTGGAAAGACATTTCTGAACTGATACGGCAGCACGAAGACAGCGACCGACACAAAGCATGTACCATTTCTTTGACTCAGTTTAAAGCTATTGAGACGGAGGCGGCCGAATCTGTTGCGTCATGCCTCTCCAAAGAACGTGAAAAGGAAATACTAGAGAATAGACAGTACGTAAAAGCTCTACTAAAAACTACATCATTACTTGGACGGCAAGGTCTTGCGTTTCGTGGCCATGATGAAGGGGAGTCTAGTGCCAATCAAGGGAATTTCGTTGAGACAGTACATCTTTTAACAGAAATCAACCCGGACTTGATGAAAAACTCTCGTAAGGCCTATGGCCATTACATGTCACACGAGTACCAAAACGACTACATTGAGGTCATAGGAAATGAAATCAAAAGTTCTATCGCGAAAGAAGTCAGAGAAGCAAAATATTTTGCCGTTCTTACTGACGAGACAAAAGACCTCTCGAAAGAGGAACAACTCGCGATCTTAGTGCGCTATGTTCATGACCTGAAAATCAAAGAAAGGGCCATAGGTTGCTACCACATGCGCAAGGTTGACGCTGAGAGTTTGGCCGACTTCATTTACAACGAAATAAAGGGTATCGGCCTTGACTGGTCAAAGTGTGTTGGACAGTGCTATGACAGGGCCAGTGTAATGAGCGGACACTTTTCAGGAGTACAGGCCCGTCTCCGGGAAAAAGCACCACAAGCGCTGTACACACACTGTCATTCCCATAGACTTAACCTTGTCATTGGCGATTGTATGCAGAAAATACAAAGAATTTCATCAGTATTTTCAGTTTTGCAAACAGTTTACAGTTTCGTCTCCAACAGCAACACTCGATACCAGTTGTTCGTCGAAGCCCAGAAAACTGCCAATGTGCCTGTGCTAACGCTTGAAAGGACAGTAGTGACACGTTGGTCTTACTGGTATAGATCAGTGGCTAAGATCCTGGTTAGATATGACTGCATACTCGCAGTTCTGTCAGTAGTTCAAGAATCTTCTGACAGGGAGGCAGCGGCAGAAGCTACGGGCCTTAAGAACCAGCTAGAGTCGTTTCCCTTCATATTCAGTTTGCATGTCATTCACGAAGTTCTTGCAGTGATAAACCCTCTTTCTGAACAACTACAGGCAGCAGATCTGGTCATCTCAGAAGCTTGCACTTTAATCAGTGCAACAAAGAACGAACTGAGGAAAATGCGTGATGACGAGTATTTTCGTGTCCTATACGGCAAGTCTAAAGAGATGGCCATTAATGTCGGAGCTGATCTGTCGGAAACAAGTGCTCTCTCTTCAGCCATACCTGTTAAATCAAAACGAGTTCAGAAGATATCCGGAAGACTAAGAGACTATTTGACGACAACAACAATTGGAAAGCACAACATTGACTCCGAAAGCACAACAACGGAAGACAAAATGCGGAGAGAGTTCTACGAGGTTTTGGACAGAGTGTTAAATGAGTTTGAAGAGCGTTTTTCTGTCCAGCTGCCAGTGCTAGAAGCCACACGTTGCCTTAACCCCAAATCCAAAGATTTTATGGACTCAGATTTACTTCTTGTGATCGCGACATACTTCGATCAGGCGGGAATCGATACTATGCAGCTGAAGTGTCAAGCTTTAATAGCTCGTGCATTTGTGTCGCAGCTTCCACAGAAACCGGCAAACGCTTTAGATGTCTTCGAACGCCTCGGAGGATTGAAAGAAGCTTATTCTGAGCTTCTTAAGGTCGTCAGGGTAGTCCTCACACTCCCGCTCACAACGTGCTCAAATGAACGTTTTTTCTCTGTGTTGACGTTTGTGAAGGACTACCTCCAGACAACGATGGAAAACGAGCGACTTTCGCATTTGCTGCTTATATTCTCTGAGAAAGCTGCAGTGAAGGAGCTCAATTTTGAGAAGCTTGTCGACGACTTCGCAAAAATGAAGCAAAGGAGATATCCATTGCTGAAGTAACTGTAGGTACGTTTCTGATTTATACAGTAAATGTTTTATTTTGGTACTGTTTTTGGTCCCTAAATAAGCTGCAAAATGCGAACCCCAAAGGTAGTACGGTACCTAAAGGCATGTTCGAAAATTTTAAAATTTTTAAGGCTGGATGGGGGCCCAAAATCGATTTTCGGCCCCCCCTAAGGTTTTCTGAAATGGCGCCACTGTCGACTTCCTAAAAACACATTGCACTTCTATCAAATTTTTCCTACAGCATCTCTTAGTTTAATAAGTATCATCGTGCAAATAATTTCCTTCGTACAGAAATTGAAGTCATAGCTCAGTAAGTATTCTTGTCACCTTTCCTATAAAGAGGCCTAATTAAAGTTTTCCTAAAATCCTTTGGCACTTACTCTTTTTTATAAACTAGATTCGTGATTCTCAGTATTTT
>NW_027068475.1:0-3642 GCF_032884065.1 Artemia franciscana
CTATCTACTCTAAGTATTCTTAGAAACTTTACAAACTTTCACTGCTGAATCTATTAAAAGTTTTGAATCTTTAAGAATTAAAAGTTTTGAATCTATTAAAACTTTTAATAGATTCAGCAGTGAAAGTTTGATTCTAGCTAGTCTATCTACTATTTCTAGGAGTCATATGCAAGTCCTTGTGCAAAATATTTTGATTCTAGCTAGTCTATCTACTATTTCTATGAGTTTTATTTGTCTATTCTAGCTAGTCTATCTACTATTTATGTTATGAATGAAATGAAAGGTCTTGCATACAAGAGTAGATAGATTTATTAAACGGAGTAGAAATAGAAATAGACAATAATATTGGCCACTGCGCGTCTTTTCTAAAATGACGTCTTGCATATGACTCATAGAAATAGTAGATAGACTAGCTAGAATCAAACTATCTACTATTCCGATATACAAGATATTATTGTCTATTAAATAGACAATAATATCGGCCACTGTGCGTCTTTTCTAAAATGACGTCTTGCATATGACTCATAGAAATAGTAGATAGACTAGCTAGAATCAAACTTTCTTGTATTCTAATTGATTTTAAAAACTTACTATTGATTCTAGACCAGCTAGAATCAATAGTAGATAGACTAGCTAGAATCAATAAAACTTTTGATAGATTCAGCAGTGAAAGTTTGATTCTATTTCTATGAGTCATACGCATATTTTCATATGCAAGTCCTTGTGCAAAATATTTTGATTCTAGCTAGTCTATCTACTATTTCTATGAGTCATATGCAAGACGTCATTTTAGAAAAGACTTTTTCACTATTCAATAAATAGATTAAAATCTATTTGAATCTAGAATCAAACTTTCTGTTTGATTCTAATAGAATCAATAGAATAGCACTAGTTCGTATGTGACGTCTTGCATATAGTTCTAGAATTCTAATCTATTGATTCTAGACCAGCTAGAATCAATAGTAGATAGACTAGCAAGAATCAATAAAACTTTTAATAGATTCAGCAGTGAAAGTTTGATTCTATTTCTATGAGTCATACGCATATTCTCATATGCAAGTCCATAACTCTGACCTAGTAAGCAAATCCACGAACACCGCCCCGTTTAATAAAACTTCAATAAAACTTTTAATAGATTCAGCAGTGAAAGTTTGATTCTAGCTAGTCTATCTACTATTTCTATGAGTCATATGCAAGACAATAATATCGTAGAAATAGACAATAATATCGGCCACTGCGCGTCTTTTCTAAAATGACGTCTTGCATATGACTCATAGAAATAGTAGATAGACTAGATCTCATCTAGAGATCTAGATGAGTAGATCTCTGACCTAGTAAGCAAATCCACGAACAGAAATAGTAGAAATTGATAAGAAATAGTAGATAGACTAGCTAGAATTAAAACTTTCTTGTATTCTAATTGATTTTATTGTATAAGATATTATTGTCTATTAAATAGACAATAATATTGGCCACTGCGCGTCTTTTCTAAAATGACGTCTTGCATATGACTCTTGCTTACTAGATTCATAGCTGAAAAAATTTTATTTTTTTTCTAATGACTTTAAAAGTCATTTATTAAACGGAGTCATATGCAAGACGTCATTTTAGAAAAGACGCACAGTGGCCGATATTATTGTCTATTTCTACCGATATTATATTCTTCCATATGACTCATAGAAATAGTAGATAGACTAGCTAGAATCAAACTTTCACTGCTGAATCTATTAAAACTTTTATTGATTCTAGCTAGTCTATCTACTATTGATTCTAGCTGGTCTAGAATCAATAGTAAGTTTTTAAAATCAATTAGAATACAAGAAAGTCTAATAAAACTCATAGAAATAAAATTTTATAAGACTTTGATTCTGGACATTTTCCTCTAGGCCTCTAGGTGGCCGATATTCAAATAGATTTAATAGATTCAGCAGTGAAAGTTTGATTCTAGATTCAAATAGATTTCTAAAATGACGTCTTGCATATGACTCATAGAAATAGTAGATAGACTAGCTAGAATCAAACTTTCACTGCTGAATCTATTAAAAGTTTTAATAGATTCTAAAATGACGTCTTGCATATGACTCATAGAAAACTTATTATCTCTATCTATTCTATTCTATCTATCTACTCTAAGTATTCTTAGAAACTTATCAAACTTTCACTGCTGAATCTATTAAAAGTTTTGAATCTTTAAGAATTAAAAGTTTTGAATCTATTAAAACTTTTAATAGATTCAGCAGTGAAAGTTTGATTCTAGCTAGTCTATCTACTATTTCTATGAGTCATATGCAAGACGTCATTTTAGAAAAGACGCGCAGTGGCCGATATTATTGTCTATTTCTACCGATATTATATTCTTGCATATGACTCATAGAAATAGTACTACAATATTTTACTACAAAGACTCATAGAAATAGTAGATAGACTAGCTAGAATCAAACTTTCACTGTTTCTAGTGAAGGCTTGCGGCCTTGTGCAAAATATTTTCCTCTAGGCCTCTAGGTGGCCGATATTCAAATAGATTTAAAAGATTCAGCAGTGAAAGTTTGATTCTAGCTAGTCTATCTACTATTTCTATGAGTCATATGCAAGTCCTTGTGCAAAATATTTTGATTCTAGCTAGTCTATCTACTATTTCTATGAGTTTTATTTGTCTATTCTAGCTAGTCTATCTACTATTTATGTTATGAATGAAATGAAAGGTCTTGCATACAAGAGTAGATAGATTTATTAAACAGAGTAGAAATAGAAATAGACAATAATATCGGCCACTGCGCATCTTTTCTAAAATGACGTCTTGCATATGACTCATAGAAATAGTAGATAGACTAGCTAGAATAGACAAATAAAACTCATAGAAATAGTAGATAGACTAGCTAGAATCAAACTATCTACTATTCCGATATACAAGATATTATTGTCTATTAAATAGACAATAATATCGGCCACTGCGCGTCTTTTCTAAAATGACGTCTTGCATATGACTCATAGAAATAGTAGATAGACTAGCTAGAATCAAACTTTCTTGTATTCTAATTGATTTTAAAGACTTACTATTGATTCTAGACCAGCTAGTATCAATAGTAGATAGACTAGCTAGAATCAATAAAACTTTTAATAGATTCAGCAGTGAAAGTTTGATTCTATTTCTATGAGTCATACGCATATTCTAATATGCAAGTCCTTGTGCAAAATATTTTGATTCTAGCTAGTCTATCTACTATTTCTATGAGTCATATGCAAGACGTCATTTTAGAAAAGACTTTTTCACTATTCAATAAATAGATTCAAATCTATTTGAATCTAGAATCAAACTTTCTGTTTGATTCTAATAGAATCAATAGAATAGCACTAGTTCGTATGTGACGTCTTGCATATGGTTCTAGAATTCTTATCTAGTGATTCTAGACCAGCTAGAATCAATAGTAGATAGACTAGCAAGAATCAATAAAACTTTTAATAGATTCAGCAGTGAAAGTTTGATTCTATTTCTATGAGTCATACGCATATTCTCATATGCAAGTCAATAACTCTGACCTAGTAACCAAATCCACGAACACCGCCCCGTTTAATAAAACTTCAATAAAACTTTTAATAGATTCAGCAGTGAAAGTTGATTCTAGCTAGTCTATCTACTATTTC
>NW_027068476.1:0-3629 GCF_032884065.1 Artemia franciscana
CTATTTTATGATGATATTATGAGATATTTTATGAGATATTAGACTGGCCAAGTTGGTTGGTGCGCTGGATTCGGGATCCTTTGTCTGAGAGGACGCGGGTTCGAATCCCAGTGTACCCAATTCTTCAGTTGGGACGGGGGTCAGTGGCGTGACTCTGTAAGCTTAGCCAGAGTCAACCCAGCTCTAAATGGGTACCTGGAGAAATCTGGGGAAGGTAAACAGGAAGGGTGTGTGAAAGCACAGGATGGCTGGCCCCCAGCCCCCCATTGCACTTCCTGGCTGAAGGGCCAAGAAACGGAGATCAGCACCGCCGGTAGGGACTGTAAAGTCTAATGCCGTATCCTTTACCTTTACCTTTATGATTGCACATGGTAAAGAATGTGATTAAAGGCTCTTTTCCTATTTCAAAAGTTTTAGTTTTCGAGGGTAATAGCTAAGTATGTTGAAAAAATGAAGATATTAGACTATTTTATGATTGCAAATGGTAAAGAATGTGATTAAAGGCTCTTTTGCTATGTCAAAAGTTTTAGTTTTCGAGGGTAATAGCTACGTATGTTGAAAAAATGAAGATATTAGACTATTTTATGATTGCAAATGGTAAAGAATGTGATTAAAGGCTCTTTTCCTATGTCAAAAGTTTTAGTTTTCGAGGGTAATAGCTTTGTCTGTGGAAACAAATAGAGATATTAGACTATTTTATGATTGCAAATGGTAAAGAATGTGATTAAAGGCTCTTTTCCTATTTCAAAAGTTTTAGTTTTCGAGGGTAATAGCTACTTATGTTGAAAAAATGAAGATATTAGACTATTTTATGATTGCAAATGGTAAAGAATGTGATTAAAGGCTCTTTTGCTATGTCAAAAGTTTTAGTTTTCGAGGGTAATAGCTACGTATGTTGGAAAAATGAAGATATTAGACTATTTTATGATTGCAAACGGTAAAGAATGTTATTAAAGGCTCTTTTCCTATTTCAAAAGTTTTAGATTTCGAGGGTAATAGCTACGTATGTTGAAAAATGAAGATATTAGACTATTTTATGATTGCAAATGGTGAAGAATGTGATTAAAGGCTCTTTTCCTATTTCAAAAGTTTTAGTTTTCGAGGGTAATAGCTAAGTATGTTGAAAAAATGAAGATATTAGACTATTTTATGATTGCAAATGGTAAAGAATGTGATTAAAGGCTCTTTTGCTATGTCAAAAGTTTTAGTTTTCGAGGGTAATAGCTACTTATGTTGAAAAAATGAAGATATTAGACTATTTTATGATTGCAAATGGTAAAGAATGTGATTAAAGGCTCTTTTCCTATTTCAAAAGTTTTAGTTTTCGAGGGTAATAGCTACATATGTTGAAAAAATGAAGATATTAGACTATTTTGTGATTGCACATGGTAAAGAATGTGATTAAAGGCTCTTTTCCAACTTCAAAAGTTTTAGTTTTCGAGGGTAATAGCTACGTATGTTGAAAAAATGAAGATATTAGACTATTTTATGATATTTTATTTACTTTTGACATAGGAAAAGAGCCTTTAATCACATTCTTTACCGTGTGCAATCATAAAATAGTCTAATATCTTCATTTTTTCCTCAGACCTAGCTATTACCCTCGAAAACTAATACTTTTGAAATAGGAAAAGAGCCTTTAATCACATTCTTTACCATGTGCAATCATTAAATAGTCTAATATCTTCATTTTTTCTTTAGACAAAGCTATTACCCTCGAAAACTAAAACTTTTGAAATAGGAAAAAAGCCTTTAATCACATTCTTTACCATTTGCAATCATAAAATTGTCTAATATCTTCATTTTTTCAACCAACGTAGCTATTACCCTCGAAAACTAAAGCTTTTGAAATAGGAAAAGAGCCTTTAATCACATTCTTTAAAATTTGCAATCATAAAAAAAGTCTAATATCTTCATTTTTTCAACATACGTAGATATTACCCTCGAAAACTAAAACTTTTGACATAGGAAAAGAGCCTTTAATCACATTCTTTACCATTTGCGATCATAAAATAGTCTAATATCTTCATTTTTTCAACATACGTAGCTATTACCCTCGAAAACTAAAACTTTTGACATAGCAAAAGAGCCTTTAATCACATTCTTTACCAAATGCAATCAGCAAATAGTCTAATATCTTCATTTTTTCAACATACGTCGCTATCACCCCCCGAAAACTAAAACTTTTCAAATAGGAAAAGAGCCTTTAAACACATTCTTTACCATGTGCAATCATAAAATAGTCTAATATCTTCATTTTTTCCACAGACAAAGCTATTACCCCCGAAAACTAAAACTTTTGGCATAGGAAAAGAGCCTTTAATCACATTCTTTACCATTTGCAATCATAAAATAGTCTAATATCTTCATTCTTGCAACATACGTAGCTATTACCCTCGAAAACTAAAACTTTTGAAATAGGAAAAGAGCCTTTAATCACATTCTTTACCATGAGCAATCATAAAATAGTCTAATATCTTCATTTTTTCCACAGACATAGCTATTACCCTCGAAAACTAAAACTTTTGAAATGGGAAAAGAGCCTTTAATCACGTTCTTTACCATTTGCAATCATAAGATAGTCTAATATCTTCATTTTTTCAACAAACGTAGCTATTACCCTCGAAAACTAAAACTTTTGAAATAGGAAAAGAGCCTTTAATCACATTCTTTACCATTTGCAATCATAAAATAGTCTAATATCTTAATTTTTTCAATATACATAGCTATTACCCTCGAAAACTAAAACTTTTGAAATAGGAAAAGAGCCTTTAATCACATTCTTTACCATTTGCAATCATAAAATAGTCTAATATCTTCATTTTTCAACATACGTAGCTATTACCCTCGAAAACTAAAACTTTTGACATAGGAAAAGAGCATTTAATCACATTCTTTACCATGTGCAATCATAAATAGTCTAATATCTTCATTTTTTCCATAGACATAGCTATTACCCTCGAAAACTAAAACTTTTGAAATAGGAAAAGAGCCTTTAATCACATTCTTTACCATGTGCAATCATAAAATAGTCTAATATCTTCATTTTTTCCACAGACAAAGCTATTACCCTTGAAAACTAAAACTTTTGAAATAGGAAAAGAGCCTTTAATCACATTCTTTACCATGTGCAATCATAAAATTGTCTAATATCTTCATTTTTTCAACATACGTAGCTATTACCCTCGAAAACTAAAACTTTTGAAATAGGAAAAGAGCCTTTAATCACATTCTTTACCATGTGCAATCATAAAATAGTCTAATATCTTCATTTTTTCAACATACGTAGCTATTACCCTCGAAAACTAAACTTTTGAAATAGGAAAAGAGCCTTTAATCACATTCTTTACCATGTGCAATCATAAAATAGTCTAATATCTTCATTTTTTCAACATACGTAGCTATTACCCTCGAAAACTAAAACTTTTGAAATAGGAAAAGAGCCTTTAATCACATTCTTTGCCATTTAAAGTCATAAAATAGTCTAATATCTTCATTTTTTCAACATACGTAGCTATTACCCTCGAAAACTAAAAGTTTTGAACTAGGAAAAGATCCTTTAATCACATTCTTTACCATGTGCAATCATAAAATAGTCTAATATCTTCATTTTTTCAACATACGTAGCT
>NW_027068477.1:0-2500 GCF_032884065.1 Artemia franciscana
AATCACATTCTTTACCATGTGCAATTATAAAATAGTCTAATATCTTCATTTTTTCAACATATTTAGCTATAATCCTCGAAAACTAAAACTTTGGACATAGGAAAAGACCCTTTAATCAAATTCTTTACCATTTGCAATCATAAAAAGTCTAATATCTTCATTTTTTCAACATACGTAGCTATTACCCTCGAAAACTAAAACTTTTGACATAGGAAAAGAGCCTTTAATCACATTCTTTACCATTTGCAATCATAAAATAGTCTAATATCTTCATTTTTTCAACATACGTAGCTATTACCCTCGAAAACTAAAACTTTTGACATAGGAAAAGAGCCTTTAATCACATTCTTTACCATATGAATTCATAAAATAGTCTAATATCTTCATTTTTTCAACATACGTAGCTATTACCCTCGAAAACTAAAACTTTTGAAATAGGAAAAGAGCCTTTAAGCACTTTCTTTACCATGTGCAATCATAAAATAGTCTAATATCTTCATTTTTCCAACATACGTAGCTATTACCCTCGAAAACTAAAACTTTTGACATAGGAAAAGAGCCTTTAATCACATTCTTTACCATTTGCAATCATAAAATAGTCTAATATCTTCATTTTTTCAACATACGTAGCTATTACCCTCGAAAACTAAAACTTTTGACATAGGAGAAAGAGCCTTTAATCACATTCTTTACCATATGCATTCATAAAATAGTCTAATATCTTCATTTTTTCAACATACGTAGCTATTACCCTCGAAACTAAAACTTTTGAAATAGGAAAAGAGCCTTTAAGCACTTTCTTTACCATGTGCAATCATAAAATAGTCTAATATCTTCATTTTTCCAACATACGTAGCTATTACCCTCGAAAACTAAAACTTTTTGACATAGGAAAAGAGCCTTTAATCACATTCTTTACCATGTGCAATCATAAAATAGTCTAATATCTTCATTTTTCCAACATACGTAGCTATTACCCTCGAAAACTAAAACTTTTGACATAGGAAAAGAGCCTTTAATCACATTCGTTACCATTTGCAATTATAAAATAGTCTAATATCTTCATTTTTTCAACATGCGTAGCTATTACCCTCGAAAACTAAAACTTTTGAAATAGGAAATGAGCCTTTAAGCACTTTCTTTACCATGTGTAATCATAAAATAGTCTAATAACTTCATTTTTTCAACATACGTAGCTATTACCCTCGAAAACTAAAACTTTTGAAATAGGAAAAGAGCCTTTAAGCACTTTCTTTCTCATGTGCAATCATAAAATAGTCTAATATCTTCATTTTTTCAACATACATAGCTATAACCCTCGAAAACTAAAACTTTTGAAATAGGAAAAGAGCCTTTAAGCACTTTCTTTACCATGTGCAATCATAAAATAGTCTAATATCTTCATTTTTCCAACATACGTAGCTATTACCCTCGAAAACTAAAACTTTTGAAATAGGAAATGAGCCTTAAGCACTTTCTTTACCATGTGCAATCATAAAATAGTCTATATCTTCATTTTTTCAACATACGTAGCTATTACCCTCGAAAACTAAAACTTTTGAAATAGGAAAAGAGCCTTTAAGCACTTTCTTTATCATGTGCAATCATAAAAATAGTCTAATATCTTCATTTTTACAACATACATAGCTATAACCCTCGAAAACTAAAACTTTTGAAATAGGAAAAGAGCCTTTAAGCACTTTCTTTACCATGTGCAATCATAAAATAGTCTAATATCTTCATTTTTCCAACATACGTAGCTATTACCCTCGAAAACTAAAACTTTTGACATAGGAAAAGAGCCTTTAATCACATTCTTTACCATGTGCAATTATAAAATAGTCTAATATCTTCATTTTTTCAACATACGTAGCTATAACCCTCGAAAACTAAAACTTTGGACATAGGAAAAGACCCATTTAATCAAATTCTTTACCATTTGCAATCATAAAATAGTCTAATATCTTCATTTTTCAACATACGTAGCTATTACCCTCGAAAACTAAAACTTTTGACATAGGAAAAGAGCCTTTAATCACATTCTTTACCATTTGCAATCATAAAATAGTCTAATATCTTCATTTTTTCAACATACGTAGCTATTACCCTCGAAAACTAAAACTTTTGACATAGGAAAAGAGCCTTTAATCACATTCTTTTACCATATGCATTCATAAAATAGTCTAATATCTTCATTTTTTCAACATACGTAGCTATTACCCTCGAAAACTAAAACTTTTGAAATAGGAAAAGAGCCTTTAAGCACTTTCTTTACCATGTGCAATCATAAAATAGTCTAATATCTTCATATTTCCAACATACGTAGCTATTACCCTCGAAAACTAAAACTTTTGACATAGGAAAAGAGCCTTTAAACACATTCTTTACCATGTGCAATCATAAAAATAGTCAATATCTTCATTTTTCCAACATACGTAGCTATTACCCTCGGAAACGAAAACTTTTGAAACAGGAAAGAGCCTTTAATCACATTCTTTAC
>NW_027068478.1:0-3603 GCF_032884065.1 Artemia franciscana
TCCGAAAGCTGTTTTCGTCATTTGTTCTTTGAAGCTCAAATCCCTACTCAACAGCAACTTCAGTAGTAGGGGAAGAAACAGAAATCAACCATCAGATTGAAAACAGCTTCCATGTAGCTCCTGATCACTTTGCTACTACTGCAAATTAAAGTACTGGACATTCTTTTGCTCTGTCTGATGGAGGAGCAATTTTTTCTCTTAAAGATAATGCATGCACAATTTTCAAGACTTTGATTTTGGATAGCTTAGGTCAGACACTGGGTATATCTAGCATTTACTATTGTCTTTGGTAGGCCTATGCCTAACAATAAGTAAAGCCCATGACTTTCTTATGATGGCAATTAAGATCTAAGGTCATCACTAGATTCAAGGATTGAATTTTCTTTGGCCCTTGAAATCTAGTGGTCATGCAAATTGGGTGATCATTAGATTTGTAACATAGTGCTTATCCACTTATGCACTAAATGTATCCCTAGAGAAAATAAAATGTAAATTTCTCCAGAACCATCTAGACCATATCTAGTAGGCTAATAGAACTGATATTTTCCATTACCAAGCTCCTGCTAAGAATCAGAAACACAAAGAATTGAGATTAGAAGGCAGTTGTGTTCATAAGCTTTGATTATTTAGACCAATTAGCTTTGTCATATATTTTACCACCTTTTAGCTGAATTCTTTTGTTTTACATTTGCTTTGCTATAAAGTGCCAAGTTTAGAGAGTTATGTTAATATTTTTCTTGCAGATCAGAACAATTGTCTTTACAATTCCTTCTGTTTAAAGCATTTTAGAAAGATTATAAGTGCACCATGGGCATATTGCAGTCTCAAATGAGCTTGTGGAAAACAAATAGAATGCTTGAAATGTGCCAAGTTTAGAGAGCTATGTTAATATTTTTCTTACTGATCAGAACAATCATCTTTACAATTCCTTCTGTTTAAAGCATTTTAGAGATTATAAGTGCACCATGGGCATATTGCAGTCTCAAATGAGCTTGTGAAAAAAAAAATAGAAAATATAATTTTTCTTATATTGTATTATTTCAAGACTAGATTATCACAAAACTAAGCTTTCATATTGCTTATTGTATCTTAAGTAAATACAATTCCTGATGGAGTTTTGTTGATACCTGTCTTAAATTTAATTTGTCTAAATAAAATGCATATTGTTTATGGGCAGGAACTATGACTTGAGTTTTTTTTTCAATATTTTCTTTTTTCAAACAATTTTCTGTGGTCACTTCCATTTGTGTTCCTTCCTATGTGGCTTGCTCTCTAGCTTGAGAATCCTTTGTCCAAAGGGCACAGGTTTAATTATTGGCATTACCAGTTTATTTGGTTTTGTGACAGGGATCAGTGATGTGACTCTGTTAGCTCAGCTAGAATTGGCCCAACTTTAAAAGGTTACCTAAAGAAATGTGGAGCAGAAAGGGCATCCAAAAGCATAGGATGGTTGGCCCCTAGCTTCCTATTGTACTTACTGGCTAAAGGACCACCTGGTCCTTTACTAGCCTACTGACTTAGCCATACAAGCTTTCTTTTAAACATATCAAACATGAGTACAAATGAAGAAATACCAGTAGGGTAGTTGTTCCTTTTCAATGAATTGTTGATTTATAGACAAGAGTGTGGGTCATGAGAGATGGCTGGTGAATGTTTTGCAGGTTTTAAAAATTTAGGGCAATTGCTCAGGTTGGCAACTGAGCACAAAAGTAAAATTTTGTGAATGGTTTTTCTTTGTGACTGCTATACTTATGTAATGTCAAGTATTTTTTTACCTTAAAATTACCTTAAATCGCATTTGCCAGCGAGATAAGGTGGTAGATCCTAAACCTTTGTTGTTATAGTTAACCTTTGTTGTTTTGTTTTAATTGCAATGGCCCTAGGACTTAAGTGTAATTAAACCAACTTACATCCATCCATTTTCTTCAAACAGACAGAAGTTCTATGTTCCCTAGCTTCAATAAATTTATGTGCAATTTTGAGATCAAGGGTTACAAAGTAGTTCAAAACTTGCAAATGGAACTGTGGTGCAACTAATTAATTTGTAAGGAATGTATATCAATTTGAAGATTAAAAAACAATCATTTAGAATTCAAACAAGACAAATGAATAAATAAAAGTATCACTTTACAACCCTTTAATGAATTGTCACAAATGTAGGTCACTCTTAAGATTGAAATGAACAAAGCTTCAATTATGAATCTGTTTTCTTTCAACAGACTGAAGGGGAAAACCTCCAGACTTTGCCAAATTCAATCTCACTTTTGGGCTCTTATCAATGGGAACTTTCTTTGGACTTTTTTGACCAACTAAAAAAAGTAGGGAAAGCATCAGGTATAAGTGACTTAAGAGACTTGACAACATTTAGAAAAAGCTACATGCAACCTGATCCAAATAAGGATGCTGTTGTAGAGTATAAAAGAGAAGCCTACAGGTATATCCCAAATATGGTAAAGGCATATTACAAAGAACAAGAACAGGTTCATAGAATACCATTGAAGTGGTAAAGAAACCAGAAAATTCAGATTATAAGATTAACAAGGAAATTACAAGTACAGTACTAGCCTCCTTCCAACAGGATAAATAAGGGGATTTACACCCCAAAGCTCTGACTATTTTCAACCACACCTTTAGGAGCCAAAAAAAAATTAAATACCTTTTTTCACATATCTCAAATATGACAGTTGACTCAGGAGTTCAGGTTCGGAGATTCAATACTCTGTGGAGCCACAAATGGAAGGACCTTTGCTGTCATAAGCATTGTTAATCATAGCACACACCCACACTCAAATATAACATTCTGTAAAATCATAAACAGCAAAAATAAAAGACTTTTTATTTTTGATAAACAGTGTTTGAAAAAGTACACTACAAAGCAAATATCAGGTTCATCAGCATGCTAAATTTGATGTGACAATGATAAAATTTGTTGAATCTTTTCTGGGATCAAATGTGTTAACTATAGATAACACAGACATTGCAATATCTATTTGTCCATCCATCTGTTTGATTGAGATTCTGAGACTATGACCCTATGTCAAAAAGGCTAAGGCTTTTAAAGTTTTTTTTTCATTGACCTTGGGTCAAACAGGGAAGAAGAGGAGGTTCTATACACAAAAAGTAGAATTTTTTGTTGATTTGCTGAAGTTAGTGAAAGGAGTATCAAATTTAAATGAAAGATAGAATAAATGTACATAGCAAAATATCACCAAATTGGATCCTACTAGAATTTATCAGATTTGTTTAGTATAATTTCAAGAATAAGTAAGGTGCTGTCTCTGATAGTTGACCAAGTTTAAAGAAAACAATCCTTTAGATCAAAAAGCTTAAAAATAAATGTGTGTCTGATACACAATATAGTTAAAGATATGTAGTTAAAGGAAAAGCTACCATATTTTTGATCCCTGGGAAATTATTTTAAAGCCCTATACTGATTAGAAGAGGTAGCTCACATCAGGTTACTCAAACATAATTCTAAAGGAGCCAGACCATGGTTAAAATGCTAATCCTGCACTGATAGTTAGTCAATTATACTGCTATTTCAGCTTATTTGCATTGTGATGTTAACAATGGGTTTGCAACTTTAATGTGATGATTGCTTGA